>NC_041231.1:53815171-53838600 GCF_002837175.3 Physeter macrocephalus | reverse complement strand
TCTTTTTGAATTATGGTTTTCTCAGGGTATATGCCCAGTAGTGGGATTTCTGGGTCATATGGTAATTTATTTTAAGTTTTTTAAGGAACCTCCATACTGTTCTCCATAGTGGCTGTATCTATTTACATTCCCACCAATAGTGCAAGAGGGTTCCCTTTTCTCCACACTCTCTCCAGCATTTGATATTTGTAGGTTTTCTGGTGAGGTCAGTTCTAACTGGTGTGAGGTGATACCTCAATGTAGTTTTAATTTGCATTTCTCTAATAATTAGTGATGTTGAGCATCTTTTCATGAGCCTCTTGGCCATCTGTATGTCTTTGGAGAAGTGTCTATTTAGGTCTTCTGCCCATTTTTTTGTTTGTGTCATTTGTTTTTTTAATATTGAGCTGCATGAGCTGTTTATATATTTTGGAGAGTAATCCTTTGTCTGTTGATTCATTTGCAAATATTTTGTCCAATTCTGAGGCTTGTCTATCTTGTTTACGGTTTCATTTGCTGCTCAAAAGCTTTGAAGTTTCATTAGGTCCCATTTGTTTATTTTTGTTTTTATTTCCATTACTGTAGGAGGTGGGTCAAAAAAGATCTTGCTGTGATCTAAGCTTTGAAGTTTCATTAGGTCCCATTTGTTGATTTTTGTTTTTATTTCCATTACTGTAGGAGGTGGGTCAAAAAAGATCTTGCTGTGATCTATGTCAGAGTGTTCTTCCAGTGTTTTCCTCTAAGAGTTTTATAGTGTCTGGTCTTAAATTTAGGTCTTTAACCCATTTTGAGTTAATTTTTGTATATGGTTTTAGGGAGTGTTTTAATTTCATTGTTTTTACATGTACATGTCCAGTTTTCCCAGCACCACTTATTGAAGAGACTGTCTTTTCTCCATTGTATATCCTTGCCTCCTTTGTCATAGATTAGTTGACCATAGGTGTATGGGTTTATCTCTGGGCTTTCTATCCTATTCCTTTGATCTACATTTCTGTTTTTGTGCCAGTACCATATTGTCTTGATTACTGTATCCTTCAGTATAGTTTGAAGTCAGGGTGCCTGATTCCTCCAACTCTGTTTTTCTTTCTCAAGGTTGCTTTGGCTATTCAGGGTCTTTTGTATCTCCATACAGATTTTAAGCTTTTTTTGTTCTAGTTCTGTGAAAAATGCCATTCACTGGTAATCTGATAGAGATTGCAATGGATCTGTAGATTTCCTTGGATAGTATAGTCATTTTGACAATATTGATTCTTCCAATCCAAGAACATGGTATATCTCTCCATCTGTTGGTGTCCTCTTTAATTTCTTTCATCAGTGTTTTATAGTTTTCAGAGTAAAGGTTTTTTTTTGCCTCCTTTTGTAGGTTTATTCCTAGATATTTTATTCTTTCTGATGCGATGGTAAATGAGATTGTTTCTTTAATTTCTTTTTCTATCTTTCATTGTCTGTGTATAGAAATGCAACCAATTTCTGTGTATTTATTTGGTATCCTGCAAGTCTACCAAATTTATTGTTGAGCTCTAGTAATTTTTTCTAGTAGTTCCCATTGTGCCTACTTTCTATGTGTAGTGTCATGTCGTCTGCAAACAGTGACCGTTTTACTTCTTGTTTTCCAATTTGGATTCCCTTTATTTCTTTTTCTTCTCTGATTGCTGTGGCTACACATTCCAAAGCTACGTTGAATAAAAGTGGCGAGTGTGGACACCCTTGTCTTCTTCCTGGTTTTAGAGGAAACGCTTTCAGGTTTTCACCACTGAGTATGATTTTAGCTGTAGGTTTGTCATATGTGACCTTTATTATGTTGAAGTAGGTTCCCTCTTTGCCCACTTTCTGGAGAGTTTTTATCATAAATCGGTATTGAATTTTGTCAAAAACTTTTTCTGCTTCTATTGAGATGATCATATAGTTTTTATTCTTCTATTTTTTTATGTGGTGTATCACACTGATTGATTTGTGGGTATTGAAAAATCCTTGCATCCTTGATGCAAGGATCCTTGCACAGAGGATCATACACCACACCACTTGATCATGATGTATGATCCTCTGTGCTTCTTGGACTTGGGTTACTGTTTCTTTTCCCATTGTTAGGGAAGTTTTTAGGTATTACATCTTCAGACATTTTTTCAGGTCCTTTCTGTTTCTCTTCTCCTTCTGGGACCCTATACTGCAGATGTTGGTGCACTTAATGTTGTCCCAGAGGTCTCTTAGACTGTCCTCATTTCTTTTCATTTTTTTCCTGTACCCTATTCCACATCAGTGATTTCCACCATTCTGTATTCCAGCTCACCTTTCCATTCTTTGCCTTAGTTATTCTGATATTGATTCCTTCTAGTGTATTTTTCATTTTAGTTATTGTATTGTTCATCTCTGTTTGTTCTTTAGTTCTTCTAGGTCTTTGTTAAACATTTCTTTTATCGTCTCAATCTGTGCCTCCTTTCTTTTTCTAAGATCTTGGATCATCTTTACTATCATTACTCTGAATTCTTTTTCAGGTAGATTGCCTATCTGCACTTCACTTAGTTGTTCTTCTGGGGTTTTATCTTGTTCCCTCATCTGGGACGTATTCCTCTGCCATCTCATTTTGTCTACCTTTCTGTGATTGTGGTTTCCATTCTACAGGCCACAGGTTTGTAGTTCTTCTTGCTTCTGCTGTCTGCCCCCTGTTGGATGAGGCTGTTTAAGAGGCTTGTGCAGGCTTCCTGGTGGGAGGGAATTGTACCTGCCCACTGGTGGTTGAGGCTGGGTATTGTCCCTCTGGTGTGCAGGGCAGTGTCAGGGGTTGTGTTAATCGGGAAGCTGTTTATTCGGGAAGACTTTAAGCAGCCTGACTTCTGATGGGTGGGGCTGTGTTCCCACTCCATTGGTTATTTGACCTGAGGTGTCCCAGCATTGGAGCCTACAGGCTCTTGGGTAGGGCCGGGTCTTGGTGAGAAAATGGTAACCTCCAAGAGCGCTCATGCCAAAGAGCACTCACCAGAACCACTGCCACCAGTGTCCCCATTCCCGCAGAGAGCCACAACTGCTTCCCACCTCCAAAGGAGACCCTCCAACACTAGCAGGTAAGTCTAAACAAGTCTCTTATGAAGTCACTGCTTTTTTCCCTGGGTCCTGGTGTGCACAAACACTGTGTACACCCTGTAAGTGTGGAGTTTCTCTTTCCGCAAATCCCATGGAATTCCTGCAGTCAAACCCTGCTGGCCTTCAAAGCCAGATTCTCTAGGGGCTCCACCTTCCAGTTCCAGACCCCCAGACTGGGGAGCCTGACGTGGTGCTCAGAACTTTCACTCCTGTGGGAGAACTTCTGTGGTATAATTATTTTCCAGTTTGTGGGTACTCAGCTGGCGTATATGGGATTTGATTTTATCGCAGTTGTGTCCCTCCTGCCACCTTATTGTGGCTGCTTCTTTGTCTTTGGATGTAGGATATCTTTTTTGGTAGGTTCCAGGTTTTTTTTGTTGATGGCTGTTAAGCAGTTAGTTGTGATTTTGGTGTTTGCATAAGAAGAGGTGAGCTCACATCCTTTTACTCTACCATCTTTTCTCCCTTGTTAGTTAATTTTAAATGAGTTGAGGGAGTAGATAGTTCATGAAATAAATGGAAACCATATCTGTCTAGCTAATCAGTTTTATATGCTTGTTGAAATCTTTTTTTTACCAATTTTTTTCTTTTTGTCGTATGCCTGTTTTCTCCCTAATATCCTCCCTTCTCTCTTTGTTTTTTCTGTCTACTGCTTCCCATTTCCTTACCTATTATCCTTTTAGCTTCACGTTCTGCTTCCTCCTTTTACTTCTTAATGAAAATCATTTTTAAAAATTCGTATAAATTATAGAAAATTGCTACAAAATTACTTTTTCTAAATTTAATACAGTCTTGTCTTAATTATTTGGTTGTCTATTGCATTTTACAATGACTACAAATACAGATGGTCGTTGGGATTACCTTTTCCAGCATGGGGTTTGTTTCCTTCTTACCTTAGCCTAGAAAGAGAGGCTTCAGAGATCTACCTGGGGACCTTGATATGTGTATGTTAGAGTTTGAGGGAACCAGAAGAGTTAGACTCACACCCCAGTAATAGGAGGGTACATGGCTGGCAGCAATAGTCTGTGCCAGCGGAGGTGAGGTCTGCCATTTGGGAAACAGTTCACTTGCACCAATGGCATAAGAAAAGTGCAAGCTTCCTGTGGAGGAAGGATGGAGAAAAAAGCCTGGTTAAAAGACAGAGAAAGAAATAGGACTTTGTGGGCAGTGGAACCCCAAGTAAGAGAGCCTGTGAGGAGGTGACACTATAGATTGAAGGGTGAGTCCTGGGGGGACAACCAAAGAATCCCCACATTAGAGAATTCCAGGGAAAGGGGGACTCTCCCAGGAATCTGTAAAATCACCCCACAGGAAACAGACTCAACTCTATCCATGAGGGTAAGAGAGACACATTTCAAAGGGCAATAATTAACACATTTTGTGTCCTTCATCCTCCTCCCTTCCCAGCTCAACAGTGGAGGGATCAGGAATTGAAGCCAAGCTGGGAAGTTGGAGGAAGCAGGAATAGTAGTGAAAAGGTCAACCTTGTCCTCTGTTCTCAACAGGTTTTCTACCATCAGTAGGCCTGAGCTGGTTGAAAAGAGAAGCTTTAACTTTAAATTATTTCAGAGGACTGGACATCTAAATTATCTGTTCTAATAAATAGAAGGGACCAATGGTCTTCTTCTTTAATTACCTAAGAGTAAATTGAGAAGTGATATTTCTTGGCTAAGCAGTCACTCAGGGACAAAGGAAAACACTAATCTTAGAGGAAAGTTCAGAAAGAACAGTGGGGTCTGAGAGGGGTGGCGAGCTAGAGTCATTTGATAATGGTATCCTACTCAGTCTTTTTTTTTTTTTTGTAAATTCACCAGGGCCACTAAAGAAACATTCCATTTTAAGCTATCTATCTTTTAGCCATCTCTAGAAAAGTATTTATCTGTTGTTGTACAACCCAAAGATTTATTTATTCACCCCCTAAATTTGGGGTCCAAGTGACTGTCTAGCACTTTTTTTAGCATCTCTTAAAATTTATTTATGGTAAAAGTTGTTTTTACTTTGCAGATGGTGAAGTATCAAGTGCTACTAAAATAATAATTATCCTCATCTACTATTTCCATGAATATGGGCTTCTGCATAGTATTTTAAGTGTTAATTTACTAACAGAGCAGACATATCATATAATCAAGACATATAATCAATATTGCAGCCTATCACTGTTATACTGACAAAATGACTTGGAATATTTGCAAAAATTCTGAAATCACTAGTCTATATAAGAAAGGCCACGTTTCCAGACTAATACTTCTAAATTAGTGCTTGCACTATAAAAGGAATTTGCTGTTCGTAAACAAGCAACCAATCATTCAGAAAGTGTCTAATAAATGTGGATACACATCACTTTTCTAGACTGTGTCTAGTGAGTAAATCAAGGTTTAGCTTAACAGGAAATCAAGCAATTTGGTGAATAACAGTTAGTGTATCATCTCGATGTTTACTAAACCCTGTTGGTATGACAAATTTTCATTTATTTTAGATGGAGAAAAAAAAATGAAACCAAAACTTTTAGTGCACTAGATGTGCAAATAGTGTAGGTCTTCTCCTGTATTTTCTTATTTGATCTTTCCAAAACATGCCTCTAAGGGAGTTATTATCTACCTTTGACAAATAAAGAATAATTGATCACAACAAATTCTTCAAGTCTCGTTTTGCTTGAAAACTCTACAGATCTCAAGAAATACATTACCAGCTTCTTAAAATCCCCTCCTTCCTTGGCTTTGGAAATAACTGCTCTCTCCTGGTAATTCTACCTCTCAGGCTCTTCTTATTCCTTATCTCAGTCAGGTTCCTTTTAGGTGCATAGTTGAAAGCTTTCCTGGAGAGACAGGGAACAAGAGCAGAACATCTGTTATCACCACTTCAACTATTATTACACTACTGGCCTCAGCTAGTGCAATATGGCAAGAAAAAAATAAGAAATCCATAATAAATAATATATATTTGTTGTTATTGTCTGATGACATTTTTGTGAATATAGAAAAATACAAAAGCATTGACAAACTCTTAGAATTAATAAGTAAATGTAGCAAGTTTACTATATGCAACTTACTATAAAATTATAATTCTATCAGCAACAAAAAATAGGAAATAAATTGCCTAAAAAATACCATTACAATAACATCAAACAGCTCAAATAAAAGGATAAATCTAACAGAAGTTGTACAAGCTTCTGCCCTTCAAACTACAGTCATATTAAGGAAAATAAAAGAATATCTAAATAAATAGACAGTTATACCATGTTCAGATGTTGGACAACTCAATATTGTTATGATGCAGCTCTCCTCAAATTGATCTATGGATTTAATGAAATCTCAATCAGCATTCTAGCTGCATTATTCGAAATTGACAAATTAATTCTAAAATGCAAAATGGAATGCAAAAGCTCAAGAATGTCAAGGCAAACTTGAAAAAGCAGAACAAATTTAGGGTGATTACGCTACAGTATATTACATATCGATTTAAAGCAACGATTTTTACACCCTTTTTGGTTCAATTAATTTTCACTCAACTTCTAAATCTGGCCTTAAATTCTAGCTTCCTCAAAACCCCCAAACAATTTGGTACCATTATTTGCTATTTCCATTGGGCCATTAATCATCCTTTTTATAAGTTCATTAATTATTTGTAGTACTTAAAAAGTTGTAGATATTTCAATTGTAATGTGCATGCCAGAGCTCACTAATAAGACTTAACACATATTAATATAAATTAGTTTTAATATTATTAACACTACATTCTAATAATGATTTACATGCAGTCATTTACATGTATATATGTGTATCTGTGTATATCTAATCACATCTAGTGAGTGGAGTCTAAAATGATGTTAAACATCTACAATGCACACGACTGTCCACCACACAAAGAATTATCTGACCCAAAATATCAGTAGTGCCCTTGAGAAATCACACACACACACACACACACACACGTGTGTGTGTATATACACATACATATACCCTCCAATCTTTCTCTTCCTTTCCTCCCTGGACAGAAATAGCCATGTTTCTGAAGTTAATATGTGCATTATCAGTTTAAAATATTTATATTCTTTGCTGGATCATGAGTCCCTTGAGGGCTGGGATTGTACCTACCCAGATTGTACCTATCCATGTCTTTGGTGTACCCCAGTGTCTAACATAGTGAGTTCCAGGCCCATATACTTAATATGTTTTTTATCTAATTGACTAGAGATTTAAAATATTTTTCATTGTTCTGTTTTAATTTATCTACTGGCATCTTGGCTTCATCGCTGTATTATCATCATGTATCGTTATCATGCCTCCTCTAGGGAATTGCACTATACATATCCTTTCACAATCTACTTAGAACTGACTAACACTGTACCACTTCAAAATGTAGAAACTTTTTGTGGAACCAACTATGTTCCTTTTGCCATCCCTAGTGTAATTTATGTTACAGTTTTTCATATACATTGTATCTGCATACATTATGTCTGCATTCTTTGATGAACTTATTCCTCAGATGTCATATTCTTTACTTGAGATGCAGTGAGGCATACCTATTGGGAGGCAGAAATTGGGATTGACAGCCTGGTGTTGGATTTTAGTTATGACACTTATTAGATGGATGAATTTGCATAAAGCACTTAATATAGACAATTGGGATAGTAAGAGTTCATACGATGGCTGAAAATCAAATGAATTAATATGTGTAAACCACTTGGCAGGACTCAATAAATATTAGCTTTTATTATTGGTCAGGCAGTTTTTATTAGTTTTCACTTAGGTTGTTCCATTTTCCTCCAAAATGAAGTTCTGGCCTCCAGAGTTACCTACATCAATTATACTACATCATTTAGTTTATAAAATTCCCATGAAATTGATCACATCCTTTCATGTATTATAGTTGTATGCATTTTCATGGTCACTATCCAATGAGAGGGTAAGCTTTTGATGAAAGACACTGTGTTTCAAATAGCTATACCAAGAACTATTGCACCAAGAAGAATGTCAATAAATATTTGATGAACGAACTAATGTATACCAGTAGAAACTATATTATCCTTTTAATCAAACAGACATGAATTTAATATCAATTGCATCCCTCACTAAGTAGTTTCCCTTCTCATATATAAAATTGGAATAATAATACAGAAATGATATGAGAATTAAATAAAATAGTGTATGTGAACACACAAATCATAGTACCTTGTGGGTATAGATGGTCAGTACATGTTAATGTGCTCACGTGTTGCCTAAATATTGGATGAATATGTGTAACTGGTAAGAACCTTTTCTCCCATGAAGGGTACAGGCATCTATTGATTTTCATTACCAATTTCTCTAAATTTCCCAGTATAAGAACTTGGAGAATCTACTTTGAGATTGATACTCTTGTTTTCTCTCTAGTGTGTATTTTTAACAGTTCATATTTGTATTATACAATTTGCATACTTGGAATTGTTTTTTCAAAGAATTCAGGATGGCTGACAAATGCCCAAATGACTGTAATGAAGACAGAATTAGAATATGTCACCACGTAGCATTATTGACCTTTAGTGAGAAAGTAGGAGATGCTCAGTGTGTTCTCAAATCTTACTAACAAGATGATATTATTTAGATTTTTTTTCAGTTGCTTAGTTACCAGTATCTGTAAATCTTTCCATGTTGCTTGTAAGAGTTTTTTTAAAAAACGAAGTGTCCTCATTTTTCCACTTTTCTTAAAAATAACACACACACATACAGACGGAAAGAAGAAATCTGTCTTCATAGGGAAGGCATGATTGGAGAAAAGGAATTGTAGGTGATTGGAGGGAGGATCATCATCTAGGTAAAATTCTGGGGAAGGAGAAGCCGTTTACATATCTTCCATGGAGAAGTGTCTATTCAAGTTCTTTGCTCATTTTTGAATCTTTTTTTGTTGTTGTTGTCATTGTTGAGTTTTACAAGTTTCCTACGTATTAAGATTATCAATCCCTTATTAGATATATGATTTGAAAATATTTTCTCCCGCCTTGTAGGTTGCCTTTTTATTTTACTCTGTTGATAGTATCTTTTGAGGCACGATTTTAAAAAAGCATGAAGTTCAATTTGTCAAGTTTTTTTTTTCCTTTTACTGACTATGCCTTTGGTGTCATAGCCAAGAAATTGCTGCCAAATCCAGTGTCCTGAAGCTTTTCCTTTTGCTTTATTCTAAGAGGTTATTACTTTTGTGTCCTACATTTAGGTCTTTGATTCATTTTGAATTAATTTTTGTGTATGGTATTAGGTGAGGGTTCAACTTCATTCTTTTGATGTGGATATCCAGTTTTACTAGCACTATTTGTTGAAACACTGTCATTTCCCCCATTGAATGGTCTTGGCCTTCTTATTGAAAAGTATTTGACCGTATATGGGAGGTTTTAGTTATGGGCTCTTTATTCCACATGTCTGTCTTTATGCCAGCACCCAACTGTTTTGATTACTGAAACTTTGTAGTAAGTTTTGAAATCAGGACACAGTGTGAATCCTCTAGTATTGGTTTCTCTTTGTCAAGATTGTTTGGGTTATTTAGGGTCCCTTGAGATTCCATATGAATTTTAGGATGGATTTTCCTATTGTTGCAAGACATCATGGGGATTTTGAGAGGGATTGCATTGAATCTGTAGATTGTTGGGGGGTAATACTGCCATCTTAACAATATTGTCTTCCAGTTCATGAACAGGGAATGTCTTTCCAGTTATTTATGTGTTCTTTAATTTCTTTCAGTAATGTTTGGTAGTTTTTCATTAAACAAGTTTTTCATCTCCTTGATTAAGTTAATTCCTAAGTGTTCTTTTTAATGCTATTATAAATGAAATTGTTTTTTGAACTTTCTCCTCAGATTGTTAGTGTATAGAAAGGCAACTTATTTTTGTGTATTGCCTTTGTTTCCTATTTTAATGAATTCATTTATTCTAACAATTTTTTTGTGGAATCTTTTATGTTTTTCTGTATATAAGATCATGTAATTTTTGAACAGTAACAATTTTATTTCTTTCTATATAATTTTGGTACTTTTTATTTGTTTTTATTGCCTAATTGTTCTGGTTATTACTTCCAGTACCGTGTTGAATATAAGTGGTGAAAGCCAGCATCCTTGCCTTGGTCTTGATATTAAAGAAAGACATTTAGTATTTGAATATGATGTTCTCTGTGGGTTTTTCATGTATGCCGTTTATTTTGCTGAGGTGGTTTTCTGTTCCTACTTTATTGAGTGTTTCTGTCAAGAAGGGGTGTTGAATTTTGTCAATATTTTTCTACATCAATTGAAGTGATCTTTTTTTTCTTTATTAATGTAGTGTATTTCATTGATTTATTTTTATATGTTGAACCATCTTGGCATTCCAAAAATAAATCCCACTTGGTCATGGTGTATAATCCTACCAGTATGCTTCTGAATTCAGTTTGCTGCTGTTTTGTTAAGGATTTTTACACAAATGTTTATAAAGGATATATTAGTCTGTAGTTTTCTTTTCTTGTAGTGTCTTTGCTCTCAGGGTAATGCTGACCTCATACTGAGTGGGAGGAGGGGCATACGCTGATCAAATGCTATTGATAAGTGGAGGAACATTGGGAGTGAATATTTACCATTTAACCTAACAACATTCACTGGTGGCCTTGGTAGAAGAAATTGCAATGGAATAGGAGATGCAAAACGTGACTGAAGTGGGTTCTAAAGAGAATGGGAAAGAGAAATGAGAGTCAGTTATGATTTCTTTCCAGGAATTAGATATAAAGGTAAGGAGACAAATAATACCAAATTGGAGGGTGAAGTAAATCAAGAGGTCTGTGTTGGTATGTTTGAGGGTTTGTTCAAATGGAGAAATAAGAACCTATTTTAATGCTGATAGAAATCATCCAATAGTGAGGAAAATCATATTGCCAGACATAATGCACAAACAGATGAGCTGACCTCCAGTTGGGGCATAGATAGCTCATCCTGGTAATGGGAGAAAAGGTAGAGCATGCGGGCCCAGATGTAGGTGACTGGGTTTATATGGTGGAACTTGTACATATGTTCCTTTGACTTCTTCTGTTCCTTCAGTGGAATATAAACAGGGGCATCTGCTGATAGTGAAGATGGAGAGGAAGTAATGGTGTTTTAATTTTCTTGGTATTTTGTTTGTTTTAGATTTTTTAAAAATGTATGTGTCTTGGAAAAGAAACTTATTAATAAAAGTCAGATGTGTGAGATATGACTGATACTTCTCTTTTTTTTCAATTAAAAAAATTATTTATTTGTGGCTGCGTTGGGTCTTCGTTGCTGTGCGCGGGCCCTCTCCAGTTGCGGTGAGTGGGGGGTCACTCTTCCTTGTGGTGCGTGGGCCTCTCGTTGTGGCTTCTCTTGTTGGGGAGCACGGGCTCTAGGCATGTGGGCTTCAGCAGTTGTGGCTCGCGGGCTCCAGAGCGCAGGCTCAGCAGTTGCGGCACATGGGCTCAGTTGCTCCGTGGTATGTGGGGTCCTCCCGAACCAGGGATCAAACCCATGTCCCTTGCATTGGCAGGCAGATTCTTAACCACTGTGCCACCAGGGAAACCCCGTCAAGAGAGCATCTGTACTTTTCTAAAAGTCTTCTTCAGTTTCCACTGTTCTTAGACTGGGAGAATGAGGGCATGCCAGCTTGAGAAAGTTTTCTTCTAGTACTAATGAAGAAGACTAGGCATACTGGACATTAAGGAACATTTAAGCCAATAATGTATTTACCAACATAACACACATCCCCTCACATTTACAGAGACAAAAGAGAGAGAATAGCCAGTCACAGTATTTAAGAGCAGTGAACAAGTATGAGACTTTCCAGAACACACAATTTCCCAACTAATAATGGCTTCATTCAATTTGTCAGGGATGACTGCTCATCTGTCTCAGATAATAAAAGATCACGGGAAGATTTCCAGGCAGAGAAAGGTTTCCATTTAAACAATAAACTCTAGACACTCTTTCTAGGTAAATGACCTAAAATCTATTCTATAATTATGACAAATAGGAGACAGCAGCACTGCACATTGAGCTCATCAGCACCCTGCATCTCCACTGGAGACAAAATTCAAATGATCATTTATCATTTCAATTGTATTAGACACCATTTGTCTGCATTATTTTAACATTAACCTTTCTCACCTAATATCTTTCAACAGAATTTGCTTTAAATAGTTCAGAGAGGAGATGGCTAACTTCTTTCAATTTACACATTTGGTGGGGGGGTTAGAGGTACATCTAAAGTGACACAAATTATGCAAATTATCACTGAAGCGAAAAGATAACCAAAAAAAAAAAATACCCGAGGATAGCCTGTATCTGATTGATTTGTTTTAGGAGGGGATAAAGGAGACAACAACATCGCATATTGTATGTGACACTTGTATATGTATATATCTATGACATACAAATTCCAGTGCATAATATAAAGGAGGCAAAATCAACACAAGTGTGGATGCAAGGGCCGAAATTGAGCTATCAATTATTTTTTCCCAATTGAAGATAAAATTGGCTTCTTTTGCCAAAATAAGAACTATTTTAATCCTTTCAATCTCCTCCTTCTTTGGTTAGGGGAGAAGTGACAGTGGTTGATGGAAGTGTTTTCTGTCTCTTAAAATACCTTTAGGGAGATAAGAGTTACTAGATGGCACAATTGATGGCTTACTATGGGATGGAAAACAGGCAAGAGAAATAGAAACTCTAATTACAAGTTTTTAGAGGCCTTAGGGTTCAATCTCAGGGGTTGGCAAACATTTTTTCTAAAAGGACAAATAGTAAATATTCTATTTTATTTCTAATTCAGTTCTGTGGACCATGCTATCTGTCACAACTACTCAACTCTGCCACTGTAACTCCAAAGAAGTCATAGATGATATGTAAATGAATGGATTGACTGTGTTTCAATAAGACTTTTATTTACAGAAGTGGGCTGGGCAGGATTTGTCCTATCGGTCATAGTTTGCTAACCCCTGTTCTATCCTATGGCATATCCCCTCTTCTCTATTAAAAAATAGTTGATGTTTTTCACCCCAGGAGACAGGAAACAAAGAATGAAATAAATCTGGTTGGAAATACAGAGAAGCTTTACTGACACAGGTATAGAGATTGTCTTAGTAAAAAATATACCCAATGCATTGACCTTAATTAATAAAATGAGTGGGGCTTCCCTGGTGGCACAGTGGTTAAGAATCTGCCTGCCAATGCAGGGGACACGGGTTCGAGCCCTGGCCTGGGAAGATCCCACATGCGGCGGAGCAACTAAGCCCGTGAGCCACAAGTACTGAGCCTGCGCATTTGGAGCCTGTGCTCCGCAACGGGAGAGGCCGTGACAGTGAGAGGCCCGCACACCGCAACGAGTGGCCCCCGCTCACCGCAACTGGAGAAAGCCCTCACACAGAAACGGAGACCCAATACAGCCAAATAAATAAATAAATAAATAATAAATAAATAAATAAAATTTTTAAAAGAGAGCAAAATCTAAACACTACTTTAAAAATAAAATAAAATAAAATAAAATGAGTGTTTGTATGAAAATATGGTTCCTTTACTAGCACCATGTACAGTGTGTGTCAGGGTGGTGGAGGGGTTATTGGAGAATCAAACATTGAGCATAACCCTCATCCCCTACCAGATTTACACTTAACCAGATATTTGCGATGGGCCTTAGGACAGGATATATACAGGACATTAATTGTCCAGTGGACTCAGTGTGTCTTGAAGAGAACAGGGTCCAAAGGAGTAGGTACAGTGTCTTCAGGCTTGTGCTGTCATTTGTGTCTTTGTTCTGGGAATGGAGAGGTTCAGATATGTGTGTTTCTTCTATAATGCTGTATATGCATATGTGAATGTGTGTGTATGTGTGTGTGTGTACCTATATCTGTGTGTTTGTGTATATCTGTGTCTGTATTTGTGTTGTGTATATCTGTGTGTGTTTGTGTGCATGTTTGTGTATATCTGTTTCTACAGTTGAACAGCACAAGGGTTAGGGGAGCTGACCTCCCCACACAGTGTAAAATCTGAGCGTAACTTACAGCCACCACTCAGTGTACAAGGTTCCTCAGTATCCACCGTTCTGCATGTGCAGGTTCAACCAACCATGGTTCCTGTAGTACTGCAGTGTTTACTACTGAAAAAGAGTGTACCTGTGCAGTTCAGACCATGTTGTTCAAGGGTAAACTGTGTGTGTGTGTGTGCACACACTCCCAACACTAAAATTTACAGGGCTTATTGAAAAAATAGAGTAGATTAAAATCATTAAAAAGTTATGAAACTTTGTAATAATAACACTGGAAAAATATTAAAAATCAAAACAAAACAAAGCTACACAGTTAAATCTCCACTGTCATCAACATCATTGTCACAGACATCTCAACCACCTGATACTTTGCAGCCTTAAACTGGGCTTTTTCCTTCAAAATGAGGAACTTGAGGTCATTTGCTTGGGAGAAAGATTCTTTAAAATTAAAAGTCTCATCTAGAGTGTTGATGTCTTCACATTCAATTATTCTATCCTGGGGTAAATGTCTTTGCAGCTTCTTCATCTGTATTCCCGGGTTCCCCATATAATTTAACATGAGGGAAAGTATGGCAGTTTTTGAAGCCACTATAACAATTGTATTTGTTAATTATAAATTATCACCAGCTTAGGGACTTAAGACAAGGCACATTTATTATCTCACAATTTCTGTGGATCAGAGTCTGACCAGTTAAGCTGGGTCCTCTGCTCAGGGTGCTGCAAGGCTGCAATCCAGGTGTCAGCCAGGTTGTGTTTCTCTGGGGAGCTTGGGGTCCCCTTCCAAGCTCATATGGCTGTTGGCAGAATTCAGTTCCTTGCTATTGCAGGAATGAGGTCCCCCTCTTCTTGCTGGCTGTGGGTGAGGGCTGCTCTCAGCTTCTAGGGGCTGCCTATAGCTCCTTGCCTCATGTCCTTCTCATGGGCTCTCATTCACCCCCATCTCACAACATTGCAGCTACTTCTAGGCTAGAAGGAGAATCTCTACTCCAGTCTTCTAAGAGGAAGTCTTATATGACATAACTTAATCACTGGAACTACTATCCCTTCACCTTTGAGATGCTCTGTTTGCTTGAAGAAAGTAGCAGGTCCCAACCACATTCAAGAGGAAAGGATTATAAAAATGTCTAAGTCATTGGGGAGTGCCTTAGGGTGTACTGGCCATATCAGTCAGCCACTGCTGTCACTAAAAGAAGTTTTTCTTTAGGACTGCCACCTTCTCACATTTGTTTTTATATATTGCTGAGTCTTTCTTTTTACATGTGAGGAAACTTATGCTTGAATGTTTCAAGTCACTAATGTGTTGAGGAAAATCTTGTATGACCAAGCATATTTTTCATATTATGATCATATCACCCCTTCGTTTACCAATTGGATGTGAAGTAATTTGGATTAAAAAATGGGTTGCAATGAAACAGTTGTATTTATCCCATTCCATACTCCAAATAGACTCTGAGTCCTAATGTAATAAATGAGGGTGGGTGAAAAAAACTGGGTTGGATGGGATGGGGTAGGATCTGTCTCAGGGTTAACTGGTTTGACTTGTTTCAGTCTCCCTATATTGTGAGGACCACCAGGATGGGTGGAGTTTTGGGGGCCAAGAAGGTATGTTGCAGGATGTAGGGTCATGTAATAGATAAATTGCAAGAAAATTTTAAACATAATTTGTCATTTTTCAAATGACTATTTTTAACGCATGGCTGTGGAAATTGAAGAAACATAAATGCCTTTTATTTTAATTCCTGTGTTTCTGGTTAATAATGTTAGTAAATAATTTAAGGAAATATCAGTTCTTTTAGCTTTCCTTCCTCAGTTCTCAACTGTGTATAATTTTATATAGAGCTGATGTTTATTTTTTATTCAATCTATAAATATGTTTTCTAAATGGCATGTTTAATTCTTAATATTGATGATAATTCTTGATATATTTAGATTCAATTATACCACATTATTTTTTCCTATCCATTTACCAGCCTTCTTATTTATTTTTCCTATTCATTTACCAGGCTTCCTATTTATTTGGTTTACTCATTTTCTTTCTGGTCTCTGTTTTTTCTATTGAAAAGTTTACAACCATGTTAATTATTATTCCTTTTAAAGTAGTCTCTCTGTTCACTATTGAGATAGTTTTTCTCTATGTTTGTATACAAGTCATATAGTTGTAGATTTATCAATTATCCTGCTTGAGACTCATTGTATATCTCTTTTTAAAAATTTATTTATTTATTTATTTTTGGTTGCATTGGGTCTTTGTTGCTGCCTGTGGGCTTTCTCTAGTTGCGGCGAGGGGGGCTACTCTTTCTTGTGGTGTGCGGTCTTCTCATTGTGGTAGCTTCTCTTGTTGTGGAGACGGGCTCCAGGTGCGCGAGCTTCAGTAGCTGTGGCTCCCAGGCTCTAGAGCACAGGCTCAGTAGTTATGGCACACGGGCTTATTTGCTCCGCGGCATGTGGGATCTTCCTGGACTAAGGATCGAACCTGTGGATCGAACCCGTGTCCCCTGCATTGGCAGGCGGATTATTAACCACTGTGCCACCAGGGAAGTCCCAAGACTCACTGTATCTCTTAAACATGAGAATTCCTGCCATTAACTTTCAAAAACCCTTCCCATTGTCTCTTTGATTATTGTCACAGCATTGTAACTTCTCTTCCTGTACTCCATGTATCTTAATCTGTCATCCGTACTTTTGCCCTCTCTTCTCTGTACTCTATATTTCAGTTTTAATTTTTTTCTAAAGAAATTGTATGTAATTTTCTTTGTAAAAAAAATTGGCCCCTTCCCTTTTGTCATGATGTCTTTTCATGTCTTTAGTTTCAGTAATTCCTTTTATTTCTGCAATCATTTAAAACAGAAATTTATTATGTTCTCGTACAGATCCCTCACTAAGGGTTGAATACCTCAGGAGAAAATTTTTAATCAGTTCCAGAAGAGAAATAGAGAAGAGAAGCCTCCGTGGTCCACCTGTGCCAGTAAGTGGACATTTTTTTATAATTCCTGTGGTCCTTTGTAGGTTCCAGCTTTGTGCAGGGTCTCTATTCCAACAGTGCACCCCAAGTAAGCCCCTGTTTCCTGTCCATACAAGGGCACTGAAACCCAAACCCAAATTTGACAGAGGCAAGCACCTACCTGCCTTTCTTTCCCTCCTGTTCAGCCCCCGAGGCAGTAATAATAAATAGATGCTTAGAGCTCTGGTTTTTATTCCCTCTTCATGCACCTGGTGGTTTACTTTTCATTTGTAAGTGTTCTTTTGTGCCTTTAAAATATGCTTTTATTATATTTTACCCAGGCTTCCTAGGAATTTGTAGCAAGAGTACTTTCAGATCATAGTGGAAACATTCTCTGTTATTTTTCTATTTAAAACATCCTAAATTAAAATTATTTTTCAGATCACTTTATTACCTGTGTCCCTGGGAGGCAACCCTCCCATCTGTTTGTCTACCAGCTTTAACATTAACGTATTTCTTCAGGTGCTTCATATGTTTCTGTAATCTCCCCTTTAGCCGGTATTGTTTTTAGGGGTCTTATGCTGAGTTGTGGGAATGTTCCTAGGGCTTCAATATGAGCTTTCATCTCCAGAAGCCCTAACTATTTTACAGGACTGAGTTTCAGTTAATTTTTTGGCTTGGGGTATTCACAAGTTTAGTAATTGAGGTTAGCACTCCACACCTAGGGCTAGCGCAGGCCTGTATTCCTAGCTTTGGCCTAATGACGGTGTCTCTAGACAGCTTACTATCTAAAGGTTTCACTGTAGTTGTAGCTGCTGCTGTTGTTTTCTTTCCTGGTGTTTATGGAAGAAAAAGATTATTATTTATTCTCCACTGTATATGGGTTTCATGTGGATGTTCCATCCCAGACCCAAAGTATGTATCTGTTTCCAATAAACTGTGTTCCTTTTGGCTTCATCTCCCACTTACATCTGTGTCTTAGAAGTTCATTGTCACTTCCGGTACTCTGAGTTTCCTACTTGCTTCTAAGACTGTCTGTATATCTTATAAATATTTCCTGTTATATTTTACCTGACATTTATATGTGTAAGAAGTATGAGGGAGGCAGAAGCTTCCTGTTTAACTCAGATTGTGTACTAGCGAACAATCAAAAAGTAGTGAATAAGGAAAAACAAATACAAGAAACCACGAAGGGGACTCCTGCTTCCAAGAAGCTTGTTATAAGTATTGGCAGCTCATCCATCCTACAACAACATCTAGAAAAAGCCCAGGAGCTGAAAAACCACATACATCATGTCATTAAAGACATCATAAAGATGTGGAAGCAAAGCTAGGAAGATCCATCCTGGGTGAGCGGAGGTAACTAACCATTTGCCAGATCTGGAGATGAGTGGAGACTCTGGCTTGTCATAGTTAGTGTGTCTTTACTAGGAAAACAATAAATCAGCAGAGTTTCGATAGCTGTGTGGGCTGGCATGGCAGATTGAAATCTAGAAGGTGGTTAGTTATCTCCAAAAAATCTTTTGTTGGGATCAGAGGCAGCATGGGATATTGGAGGCCTAGAATAGACATACAGATCAAAATCTTTCTCAGGCTCCCAATATGAAGGACACAGAGCCTCAATAGAAGGAGAGTCTAAACAAACATATCATAGGTGTTTCTCTGAAGAGATAATACCAGAGGTGAAGTGAGTCCAAATAAACCTGCAAGCTAACCTCCGTCTGCCTTGGTTATAGAATGGATAGAGGTGATCAGTCAGTAATCCCCTCTTCCTAATGGAGGAAAGAATAAATTCTGTGTGTGTTGGGGTAGGGGGGTGTCATACTGAGCATTTTCTCTGACTGCAGTGAAATTAAACTAGAAATCAGAACTGAAAGTAAGTTTGGAAAATAAGAAATACATTTCTAAAAAACCTCTCAATGAAGAAAAAAATCATAGAGAATTTTTTAAAAATTTGAATAAGAGAAAAATTTTTTAATTATGTTATCGAAACTTGAGGGATGTCACTAAATTTGTAACGATAAATGCATATATTAGAAAAGTGGAAAACCAATTATTAAAATTCATCTTAGGAAGCTGGAAAAATAAGAGCAAACTCAATTCCAAAAATTGAAAGAAAGAAATAATGAAGAGCAGAAATAAATAAAGGGGAACACAGACATATAATTTAGTGAACAAAGATTAAAGTAATAAAATTGTAAAGCACCTGGCAAAACTGATCAGGAAAAAAGAAAGGTAACACAAATTTCCAATATCGGAATGAAAAAGGAAATATCACACTGCAGAACTTCTAAACATTAAAAAGTTAGTGAAATGTATCGTAAATGACCTTATGCTTATTACTCAAAAATTTAATGAATTTTTAAAAATCTTTGAAAAAACTGAACTTACCATTATGAACAAGAAGTAATAGAAAATATGCATATTCCTAAACCTCTACAAAAACAAGTAATTTAAGATCTTTTCTATAAAGAAAACTTCAAGAGAAAATACCTACCCTGGTGAATTTTTCTAAACATTTAAAAAAGAAATAGTACCAAATCTTTTACAGAATCTTTCAGGAAATGGAGAGAACATACTTCCCAGTTTACTTTATAAAGCCAGACTAATGCAGATATGAGAATTTGACAAGGATATTACAACAAAAGAAAATTGCAGGCTGATATATCTCAGGAAAATGTACAAAACTCCAAAGTATTATCAAATTATAATGATGTTAAACCAAAATGTTATGAAAGTTATAAATAAAAATATATCATGACTCAAATAACATTTATTTCAGGAATTCAAGATTAACATTTGAAAAGCGACCAATGGGATTCACCACATTGACCGAATAAAGGAAAATAAATATAACCATCTCAATAGATGCAGAAAAATAATTTGATATAATTCAAAACCATTAATGACAGAACTCCCAGGAAAGTAGTAAAATTTAAATTGAAAAATGAAAACCTTACTCATGTAACACTCAGACCCTTGAAATATCTCTTTATTCTGGTGAAGTTGAAACTCAGACATTGTGACTTTTGATCTTTGCTCAGTACTTTGATGGCCTCAGACCTCATTGGCCTCAATTATCTCACAGGATCCTCACAGCAACCAAACAAGTTTGTCCAATTCAGTTCAATTCAATTTTAGGGGCATTTACTTATGACCAAGTTGCCAGCACTGAACTATTAAGGTAATTGTCATCAGTATAGGGAAGGAGGCAAGAAGAAAGCCAAAGAGATTAATACTTTTAAATCAAATTTAAAATGTTATACTTTAAGGGACACTATAAAGAAAACAAAAAGATAACACACAGGGACTTCCCTGGCCATCCAGTGGTTAAGACTCTGCACTTCCACTGCAGGGGGTACAGGTTTGATCCCTGGTCAGGGAACTAAGATCCTGCATGCCATACGACACTGACAAAAAAAAAGGAGAAGAAAAGACAACACACAGTATGGGAGAAAATATGTGCAAATTATATATCTGATTAAGGACTTGTATCTGAAATATACAAATAAACACAACTCAGTAATAGAAAGACATATAACCAATTAAAAACGGTGAAGAATTTGAATGGATGTTTATCTAAGTAAGATATACAAATGGGTACATGAAAATATGTTCATCATCATTAGTCATCAGGGAAATGTAAATCAAAATTACAATGAGTTATCACTTCATACCCACTAGGATGGCTAGGAACAAAACGTCGGATAATAACAAGTGTTGACAATGATGTGGACAAATAGGAACCCTTATATGCTGCTGGTGGAAAAGAAAAATTATGCAGATATTTTGGAAAACAGTCTGGAAGTTCTTCAAATGATTGAACTTAGAGCTGCCTTATGACCTAACAATTCCATTCCTAAGTATATACCAAGATAAATGAAAGCATATATCTACACAAAAACTTGTATATGAATGTTTAGTATAATGACTCACAGTCAAAATAATAGCCAAAAGGTGGAAACAATTCACATGTCTATCACGTGATAAATGGATAAGCAAAATGTGGTCTATCCATAAAACGGAATAGTATTAAGCCTTAAAAAGAAATAAAGTACTGATACATGCTACAACTTGGATGGACCCTAAAAACATGCTAGTGAAAGAAAGCAGCTACAAAATCCCGCATATTATACGATTCCATTCATATGAATATCCAAAACATGAAAATCTATATAGAGAGAAAGTAGATTGGTGGTTACTTAGGGCTGGGAATGGGTTGGTAGGGGGCTGATAACTAAAGGGTGATCGCCAAAGGGTTCTTCTGGAGGTGATGAAATGTTCTAAAATTGACTATGGTTTTAATTGCACATATTTGTGAATGATTAAAAACCATTGAACCACCTTAAATAGTGAATTGTATATTACATAAATTATACTTCAATTAAACTGTTAGAAAAGGAACGCCATTTAAATGGAATCTTCAGGAAAAAAACAAGGACAATATATAATATAAAGTAAAATAATAAAATGATTGCTACTTAGTATAAAGAATACAAGCCCTGGCATCTGAAATGGGCTTTTTTGTGAACTCCCTCATGGCCAGCTCTATGACTTTAAACACCAGAGGCTCTTTTCTCACTTGGATAATGGAGAGATCATCACCTCCTTTAAAAGTTGTTTTTAGAATTAACTGACAAAGTGTGAATATCATTTGCACAGTGCCTGGCACACAGCAACTTCTCCAGAAATGTGTTAATTTCCAATTCCACCTCCCTGTTCTATTAGAGTCACATTAAAAGCCCCATGGTATCATATGCAAAGGAGTAACAACTTCTGTCTAAAAGGGACTAGTAATGTTTCCAAGGGGAGTGAACTAAGAGATGGCTTGGAAAATGCTAAGAATTTTACCAGCAGAGATTGGTGGGGGATGGGGAGGGAGATGGAAAGCAAAGCAAAAGAAGCATATTTCCCCAGAGCAATGGGGTGAGAATGTGTGATAGATATTCCACGTTGTACATTTCAATTTCCGAGACAAGAAAACTGAGGCTTAGGGAAGCAAGTGACAGTTCAAATTGCCACAGTTGGTATGTGGTGAAGGTGAGGCATGACCACAGATTTTCTGACTTCAATCTAAAGCATCTTTATAGTGAAAAATGGAAATGTAGTTTCCTTTTACAGTTTCTATAGGTGGAAACAGTTGTTATTCATGACCCAGAGCCTCGCGATATTCTAATTTTGAAGTTATCCCATTTGGGTCAGGATGAGTGGTCCTCATTTGACATTCTCTCCCTAACCTGCCACCATATTCTCAGTAAGATTGTGAGCCTCAAAGCAGGAGCTGAATCTAATTCAATATCCAGCAAGACAAAAATATTCATGATCAGAATAAAATGTGTTAAGTAAAATGTATTCAATTGTAGAAGGTGCAGTAATAAATCCTGAGTGTTCTTAAACTGTAAACATCCTGAAAATGTCTTAAAGAACAAATCATTTTAAAAACATGGCTAGCCGAGACTCTTCCAGACATCAGGGTTATTTCCAAATGTTTTGGACAAAAAAATAGTATAGTTTCTGTTGTATTTAGAGAGGCAAGGAATGAAAAATAAGTGGTATCAAAAATTCATTGGGATATGTAATGCAAAGATTTCTTTTGCAGCAGCATAATATTGTAATTCCCTCCTGTGACTACTCAAAATATAAAATTCGGCAGCAATTTCAAGAGAAGCTCCTTTATAATAAATAGATGATGCCTGTGCTTGCCTTTGTAAGATCACTTAATGATAGTACTTCAGTTTTTATCCCTCTCTGCTGTCGTAAAAGCATATTTCAAACATTTTTTGGGCTGAAATGTTCAAAGACACCTGACATCTTAATGCCAGCGTATTTAAAAATTATTCCCAATAATAATGAAATCCCAAGCACAAGGTCAAAAAAAATTTGTAAAAGTTTTCTGCAAGTTTATTTCACAGCTTCCACGTATATCCACAGATGAACAGAAGCTATGATTGCACCCAGTGGAATATTCAAAGTACCTTATCCTTTACATATTTCAAACCTATCACTCCAGAGATGCTCTCTGTACATATTCTTAAGAAGGTTCTGTGTACACGGAGTAGAATGTACCAAGGTATAATTTAGGGCACCATGTATAATAGAAAATCAATGAAAATCACCTACATATCCTTCAATAGAAAACTGGATAAATAAATTGCATTTATATGCATACTGCAGAATATTCTACAAGCTTTCATAGGAAGTAGATCTATGAACTGTCATAAAACAGGACTTACGGCATATTTTAAATTAAAAGATAAAATTGTGTTTATGTCATATATGTGTGTGTGTTATATATATATATATATTTTATATATATACAATACACATACAGTGGATGTTACTAGAAGCTCGTAAATGATATGCTAAAAGAAGATAACAAAGTTAAGAGAAGAATACTGTTTCTACCCTATATATATATATATATATATATTTTTTTTTTTTTTTTTTTTTTTT
>NC_041231.1:53664459-53815136 GCF_002837175.3 Physeter macrocephalus | reverse complement strand
CGGGCCCAGCCGCTCCGCGGCATGTGGGATCTTCCCGGACCGGGGCACGAACCCGTGTCCTTTGCATTGGCAGGCGGATTCTCACCCACTGCACCACCAGGGAAGCCCCCTATATATTTTTTGATTGTTTGGATCTTTAAAACTTATGCATATATAGTATCTTATAAACTTGAAAACAATAAATAAGGAGGAAAATCTGTGTTAAGGAATTTTAATTTGAAGTAATATTATTTTTTTGAGTCTCTGAAGCATCCTTATTTATACTCTTCAGGTGCATCAACCACCCTTGGTCCAAATTTTATTTTTCTCTCTCCTTTTCATGTTTTCCAAGTCTTGTATTACTCATTACAAAATTATTTCCTCTGAGTATATAGTTGGTGATATAGGAGAAAAGTTGGACGATATGTATGCCTTTATGAACAGATTTGGGAAATGAAACTCAGAACTGCCGTTCCCCAGTTCATTTTTATTTCAAGTTAATGAGATTTTACACCCGATAATTACTTTCATTCAGGTCTCTTTTCACCGTTACTCAAAGCTAATTTAAAGATATGAATTACTTTTCCTCTCTGTCTGAGGCAATAAGAAAGGTGGACCCTGTCCTTTAAAAAGCACTTGAAATCTTCCTTCTAAAAGCACTTCAATTTATCTACACATGTGTTGGTGAAATCTTAATTGTTCCCATCTCCTTTGTGAAAATGGAGAGATCACGTATTCATTTTATGGAATATATTTCTTAAGAGTTATTATGTGATTAGTCTCCTACTAAGCCCCCTTTTGGAGGGTGGGGTAGAGTGATGGGGCCGCCGGGCCGCCATCACTGTAGTGCATTTTCATGAAAGAATCTTAAATATATGGAAAGAAAAGTAACCAACAAAAACTATTAAAAAACTTTATTGGCATTTTGTAATTTGATTTATTACATAAAGTGTAGCTCTTTTTTATTGTTATCTATTTTATTACTATTTTTTAACATCTTTATTGGAGTATAATTGCTTTACAATGGTGTGTTAGTTTCTTCTGTATAACAAAGTGAATCAGCTATACATATACATACATCCCCATATCTCCTCCCTCTTGCGTCTCCCTCCCACCTTCCCTATCCCACCCCTCTGATAAAGTGTAGCTCTTACCAGAGGAACATGTGTAGCTATGTTGTGAAAGTTGGCCAGTAATGTTAAGTTTAGTCATCAGACTCAACGTTTTGAAAGTTTAAAATTTCCAAATTGTTGACTGGGTGAAACGTTTTCACAGATGTCTTCGCTGACTTCTGCTTCAGCCAGACTGTTGTGACCAATAATTGTCTATGGTTGAGAAATACATATATTGCAACCATCTCCTCAACAATTTATGTATGTATATATGTGTGTATGCATGTACGTATATATATATTTTTAGGGACTCAGTATATTTCCAAGATTAATTTATTGTGCACTGTGAGATAGAAGAAATGTCAAGCATGGTCACTCTCTTTTAGGGCAGGACAATTAACAAGCAATAAAAGCAGACATTGATCAAATGTTAAACTGTGATTATTTTTTAAAAAACTCTATATAAAGCAACTGATTTGAATTATTTATGCTGTCATTCCCCAAAGTAATTTATTAGGTTTTATGAAAAGTTAATTAAGAAAAGGAGCTTCAAAAGTCAAATTACTTTGACAAGCTCTTGGATTAATAAAGTTAGACAGGGCATAAAGGGTCCTTGAATGCAGGAGTACACAGTATCGATATTGCGATACCTTTGGTATAATTAAAGAAGGAGTTGTGCAGCATTTGCCAAACTCTGTAAATGTAGAATTCTTCCCGCAGAGTACTACTTGGAAGCAGAATTTAGGAATCATAGATAGATTTAAATAGATAGATAAAAAGAGATAAATTGGACTTGGGAATAAGTTTAAATAATACTACTCTATCAAACCTTTTTTTAAAGGCTTGATATAAAACAATCAGACAAAAGTAAATAAGTAAAATAAAGCTGCAAAAGTATCTTTATTTTTTAGCATTTCACAAAATTTTATTAATCAATAGTTAGTTATAAAATTCCATATTATCACCTTACTTTGAAATTTTGTACCAAGGAGAGGATAGCTCCCTGATTTGTTACTTCATGTCCTTTTTCAAAAGAAAATTAGGTTTCTCTCTTTACAGTGTCTTTTGGAAAAATGAGAACTGATCTCATATTCAATCACATTAACTAGATTTGCTTAGGAAGTGAGTGCATTTGACTTGTACAATTTGAATTAGACTTGGGGTGTGTGTGTGTAACATAAGCATTACATACAATTACATTGTAAGACACTTCAAATCTATTTTCCCCCTCAGTGAGTATTAAAATATAAATCAATAATTCAAGAACAAGGAATCTGAAATTCTGTCTCACAGTCATGGCACAGTTATTTTAGTCATATGTTATTTAAGAGTTGCCACACCTTTTGGCAGCAGAGACAGTTTCTTCACAGAGCAATTATGGGGGAACACACGTTGGGCATCCCAGATTTGGGGATATTCAGCTCTCTCTTGAGGAATGTAACCTGCAGGCAGCTGAAGGAGGAAACTGGACTACTAACATCTGCTGTCTTGCCGGCCATTTCGTAGAGAACGAGAAGAAATGAAATAACTACGTTTGCTCCCTACTCGCTACAGGATTTAAGAAGTGAAATAAAAAGCCATCATAAAGGTCCAGTGTTGCAGTAAGGAGAAAGGAGGCTTGGCTTAAGAGTGTTGTGATAGGGGATGAGGAAAAACAAAAAGAGAAGGCAACCAAAGTCACAGCACCATCTGACAAATGGAGCTTTAGCAGAGTTGGCAAATAGCAGAGTTTGCCACCAGACACAAATAGCAGAGTTTGCCACCAGACACAGCAACAAGTGCCTGAGTCATGTCAGCACCTGCAACTGTTGCCTCTGCCCAAAGGGGCAGTCAGTCACCTGGAAAGGACTCACTCCTGCAACCCTTTATTCCTCTTTCTACTTTCAGCTGGCAGATGTGTGGGCTTGCTGCATCTGGGATTACACCGTCACCTTCGCCTGAGAACTCTCTCTCTAACAACTTACAAAATGGGGCATTGGCTCATACCTTTGGAATTCACTGGCTTTCCATAGACCCAATCATCCCATAGCAACTACTCAGATTGATTGGTGGAGTGGAATATTGAAATGGCTGACAGCATCTTGCAGACTGGGGATCTGTCCAGTCCAATGACATATATTCTTGGAGCTTCTCTTCAGTTTATGATTCTCCCCTATCCAGAATATAAAGATCTTGAAACTAAAAGGGTAGAAAGGAAATTTTAAAAGCCCTGAGTCTTGGGTGGTCAAAGTCTCATTTTATACTTGGTATAGATCAGTTATCAGCTGTTAATTATTTTAGAACCCCTTTCACTCACAAAATTGGTACATTGGGGTAATAAATATGACCTCTTTCCCAAAGACCTTTCTCTTTTACAACAGTATTTGCGTATGTTTCATTTGTAGTAACATTTACCAGACTGAATAGGATGTTCAGTTTGCTTACCATGTTAATTGGTTTCTTTTCCCTGTTAAAGTAATTTATTTTTAAAACTATATTGGGACTCCAGTTCTAATTGAAGACATATGTTGACTTTTTATTCTTTGTAAAATATTCTTTGAAATGCCAATAACATAGAACGAAGGAAGACAGAGAGGAGGCTATTGGAGAAGCAAGGACTCTTTCCCTTTTTATTTATTTATTTATTTATTTTGGTAAGTCTAAATGTGGATGGAAGAAAGATGAACCAGAGCAGAAATCATGGTACTCAAAGTCCATACAATAGAAGATGGAAACAGATTTACAAATTGGTGCATGTAATGGAACACCAAGACCAGTGTCCCTTGATAGGAACAATAGACTAGTTAAAAGAAAGACAAGTTAAAAGAACATAAAGACCCCACTTATATGAGGTTTCCAGAATAGTCAAACTCATAGAAGCACAGAGGACAATAGTGGTTGCCTGGGGCTCAGGGGTCCGGGGAAACGGAGACTTGTTCTGTGAGTGTAAAGTTTTAGTTGTGCTAGGTGAATAAATCGAGATCTGCTGTACAA
The DNA here is from genome assembly GCF_002837175.3 of Physeter macrocephalus. Taxonomy (NCBI): domain Eukaryota; kingdom Metazoa; phylum Chordata; class Mammalia; order Artiodactyla; family Physeteridae; genus Physeter; species Physeter macrocephalus. Next base: position 53,811,072 of record NC_041231.1, on the reverse strand, counting down.
CATGGTGCCTAGAGTTAATATAGTATTGTACACTTCAGAATTTATTAAGAAGGTAAATCTCATGTTATGGGCTCTTACCACAAAAACCAAAACAAGGGACACAAGGAAACTTCGGGAATTATTGGATATGTCTGTTCCTTTCATTGTAGCAATGGCATCATAGGTGTTCACGTGTCCAAACTCATCAAACTGTACACATTAAATATGTGCAGTTCTTTGCTTATCAAGTATATCTCAAGAAAGCTGTTTTAAAAATATAAAGAACTTTGCATTTTGATGGTGTGGGTTGACATCACCCTATCTGCTCCTTTGCCCCCAACACCCTGTTGTTCAGCATCATTGTTTGCACACAGGTTGAAATTAGAATTTCCATGTTAGGAATTAAAGGTCCAGAGTAAGGACCTTTATCATTTTGGCATTCAGAGAGGAGGAACTAATTAAATGAAACAGATCCACTAATTTTTAACATAAATAAAAGAAATGTTAGAGACAATAAGAATATTTTTAAATTTCTCATTTGCCTTCTCAAAAAGTTAGAGAAGATACTTAATCATTAAACAAAATATAGTCTGCTATGAAAAGAAAGCTATTGTAAAATTACAGAGAGTTCATGGGGTAGAGGTTGCCTTTAAAGTATGGTGGTATAATCACCCCCTAGAGACCAACCCTGCTGGTGACAACATCTATACCTCTGGACAGAATAAAAAAGATAAATAGTTGGTAATTCTGAAGAGTCAACAAAAGTAGACAGATTTTGGAGGAGACTCAATAATTGGAGAAGAAACCAGAATGAGAATGAATTTCCATTCGCTTGTAATGTTGCTTCAAGGGTGGTTTGCAGTTGTAGAGTGGCAAGGTGGTCAGAGAGATCAAAAAAAGTAGTCTAGTCTATGCCAGCTGTCCACTGGGGATTGAGAAAACTAATCCAGAAGGGAGTGCCATGTAAACACTGTGTAAGTCTCACACTTCTCAGTGAATCACACACGTTGAGAATCACACTAAAAGCGGTGTAGAAAAGGCTTATATAGTTAAACTGAGATTTGAACCACGGAAGTTAATACAGAGCTCACAGTGTAGGTTTAAGCATGTTAATTGGTTTGGAAAAAAAAAGTCCTTCAGAGGAATTTAATAGAATCCATATCATAAACAACATACCGGACAAAACCAGGATCTAATCCAAAATTATTAATCATATACAAACAAGGACAATGTGACCCATTCTCAAGAGAAAAGGCAACAAAGGCGATTAACCATGAAATGAGGTGTATGTTGGAATTAGCAGACAAAACATTTTAAGAGCTATTACATCTATACTCAGTGATATAGAGAAAACATGCTCAAAATAGTTAAACAGATAGTACCAGCATATAAATAGAAATTTTAAAATTTAGAAATGAAAATTATAATATCTGAATGAAAAATTCTCCCAACGGTTTAACAGAAAAAAATGGAGATTGCAGAGGAAAACATCGAGAATTAGATTAATCAATATCATTTATCAAATCAGAGCAAAGAAAGATGAGATTGAATATATATGAACAGAATCCCATGGACCTATGGGACAATATCAAGAGATCTAACATATATGCATTTAAACGTCTAAAAGGAAGAGAATGAAAGTAGGGAAGAGAAAAGATTTCCTCAATTTGGTGAAAAACAGAAATTTGTGAACTCAAGGAACTCAATGAACAGAACACAGGATAACTTAAAAATGCATTAGCACATAATACTCAAACTGCTGAATGTGAAATGTAGAGAGAAGTCTTAAAGCAGCCAAAGCGAAACAAAATGTTATATATGTAAAATAATTATTTGAATGAATGCTGACTTCTTAGAAGAAAAGAATCATGGAAATCAAAAGATAGGAAAACAACAGGTTTACAATGCTGAAAGAAAGAAAATAACATTGCCAATTCAGAATTCAATATCCAGTGAAAATATTCTTCAAGAATGAAAATGAAATAAAAACATTTTCAGGGCTTCCCTGGTGGCACAGTGGTTGAGAGTCCGCCTGCCGATGCAGGGGACACAGGTTCGTGCCCCGGTCCGGGAGGATCCCACATGCCGCGGAGTGGCTGGGCCAGGGGACACAGGTTCATGCCCCGGTCCGGGAGGATCCCACATGCCGCGGAGTGGCTGGGCCTGTGAGCCATGGCCGCTGAGCCTGCGCGGCCGGAGCCTGCGCTCCACAATGGGAGAGGCCACAACAGTGAGAGGCCCGCTTACCGCAAAAAAAAAAAAAAAAAAAAAAAAAAAAATTTTCAAATAAAATAAGAGAATTAATTACTTGCAGGCCTAAAATACAGAAATGCTAAAGGATTTTCTTCAGCCTGAAGAAACATGCTACCAGATGAAATTTGGCTCTTCTGGAAGCAGTGAAAAATATCATATGTGATTTAAAAAACTGAGTAAATATTTTAAAAACTACCTGTTTCTCTTAGACACTTTCAGATTCATTGGACTGTTTAAAGCAGAACTTTATCTTGTGTGATTTATATTATATGCCGATGTAGTACATATTACAACTCTATTCTAAAAGCTTCTGTTTCTTGGTAAGTTGACAAGGCTTGGAAACACATGTGCTTCTCTTGCAACAACTAGCAAAAGCTGGATAAATTATAAAAAAAAAAAATTCACATCTTGGATTTTGGCTAAGGATTAGTTTTATCCTTCACACAGGACCTCTTCTGGGTAGAAGAAGAAAAGCATTTAGCCATCATGCAGAGCAGGTGTAAAAATCTGGAAACTTGAAGGGTCTGAAAGCATGATTGGTTTTCCCCCAGTGAACATCTATTAAGTTACGGGCCATTGAGGGAGCCTGGGGAACTTGGCTGGAAACTTCTAGGAGACAGAATAGAATCTCATTTAGTCTCACAGTATACAGGAGACAGAGGCTTGTTAGGGCTAAGGGCTTGCCTCAAGCACATATCAGCTTTTCCATTTAAGATTGTATTACATCAGTTTTCTCAGAAACATATCCTGAAACGGATTCTTATGAAAGTGATTCATTTGGGGGATGGGTTGTTTTTAGAAGGGAGTGAGAAATGCAGGAAGGGGCAGGGGACTCAGCTACAGGCAGGTTCTTGGCTATGATCACCTCTCACAGGAGCACTGGATTGTGAATTGTACCAGAATTGTCCCTCCTTGAGGAGTTGTCCCTCCTTGAGGAGTTGTCCCTCCTTGAGGTGTCTGTTTTTGGCCCCCTCATGTCAGTCATTCATTGATTGCTGTCTACTCCTGCTGGAGTGAAGGGGAACACTCTCCCTGTCTTCCATTCCTCGGGAAAATCTCTGAGAACGGAGGGCAGCTCTGAGCCCTTAGGAGTCAGCAGTCACCCATAGCGGGGGGATGGGTACACTGGTCTTGTGAAGGGCATCTGCAAGGGGCATGGTAGCATCCACTAGAAATAATTGTTAGCTTTCCTACGTGGTGCCCTTCTTTGGTCTTCCAAAGATAATTCTCTGCGTAAACGCTCTCTTTCCTTCTTTCTAAACCATGGGTGACCTTGGATAAGCATTCACATTTTCAATGCACTTTCTAAATATCAAACACTGTCAAGGAGATTCAAAGGATGATTATGAAATTAATAGCCCCCAAAGTGGACGAAGGGTTTATATTACATTATATTATATGTGAAAGTGCTCTCCTTTTTTGAGTATGTGGGGGTGTGTGGATATATCCAAAATCACATGTGGACTACATTTTGTAGTAAATTAATCACAAACACACCCAGTTTTCAACACATCATACCGTATTAACATTCTGATTATATGAGACAGTTGACTAGGCGTATGTATTTCTGTGAGCAGCTGTAAAGAAAATGTCTTTTTGGTTTGTTTCACTGCTCTTGGTTTTCAATAGTATTGTGATTTTGCTGACAGAAATTGATTGCTGAATTGATTGAAGTGTTACGGTTTACACATTTTCATGTACATGTAAAATTGTTTTATACCCTTTTCCATCCAATAATTCCATTATGAATCAATTACTTTTTATGTTCCTGCTGTATAATATCGCATTTTTCTAAGCATTCTTCAACATCCACCCCCCACCACCTTCTGGTGGTGCAGTTTCAGAAAAGAATTGTATTTAAACAGTGATTTATGAATATAAAGAATTGATAAGCCTATCTGAATTCACAATGTAGAAATGTATAGGTGTTCATTTTAGTATGAGAAGGTTGGTAATCTTCAAATGATCCTGAGGAGGAAAAGGTGACCAAGGTCAGCTCTTAGAGCAAATGCATTTTTTCTTTCTTCTTTTCTCCAAAAATTGGCCTCAACACAACAGCAGGATTTTATGTGATTCTTGCATTTATATATCCTGTTTTAGCTATCCAGAGTTCAACAAATATAATTCTGCTTGCATTCTAATTACTGTTTAATATCTCAGAGCTTCTCAATTATGCTTTTTGCTTAATAACTGTTTAACTCAATTTGTTTCACATAATGATTCAAAACATTTGTCACTGGAGTTTACCATATATGGAGTTGGTACACTCCATTTTGGAATTGTTTCATTTAGTAAGACACGGTGGCATTTGTGTCTAAGAAAACTGCTAAATTAATCTTTTGTACCAAGGGTTATGTTTCAATTTTATGTTTATTAACAATAGAATTAAAGCTTCCATTCTCATCAAAATTATCTGGAATTGCTAGGACCCTCAAACTCTGGGTGTGATAGTTTCCACCTGAAATTTTCAGTCCCAACTATGAGACTTTAGGAAAGTTCCTTACATGGTCTGACCATCATTATTCTCTGTAGAAAAGACTGTTGGACTAGATGAAAACTCTGTCTAGTTTTAGTATTTATTTGTCGGTGTTCTTCACATGATAGAAATTGGGATGTGTTCAAATGCAATGAACTTTGGCTTAATGAATAAAATAGATGTATCATTATATAAAACTGGAAGTTCAGTCCCTTATAGAGTGACTCTGTGTCACCTATATCGTCAGTGATCTCTTTTCTTTTGTCTCTCTTCTCTGCCCAAACTTCTGGGTTAATGTATTTCTAATCTCTGTCTATGCCTTAGATTTCTTGATTGCAAAGGCTTTGTCTTATTTATATCTATTTCCCCAATATTCAACCTAATTCTTGGCACAAATAGTTGTGAATAAAGAGAAAGTCATTTAGACTTCAAAATGATGGTGACTATGATTAGTTTAACCTAAAAAAATCACAGTAAACTTGCTTTGTATTGAAGTTGTCCGCTCTGAACTTGGGAGCACTATCATATTTAAAAAATGTTTGCTTCACTAGCATTAGAAAAAGAAAACAGGCAACAAGACGGAATCTAACCACTGAGAAAAATCGGAAAAACTGAAGAAAGCAAAGTAAATTGCTGTTGGTATGTATAGTTTCACTCTTTGATACATGAATCTAGGAGTAAAGAATTCCACTTGAGAGGGAGATTAGGCAGTTGATTAGCCTCTAATATGATGGCAATATTTCTTATGTATTCAAAAAATGTCCTGTATTTTACTGAATGCTTACACTTCCAAATTGCCAACACTCTTCTTTGTTTGAAGTACTTGAGTTTTTAAATTATGTAGATAAGAATCCTTAAAAAAAATGTCATAAAGAGAAAAAAAAGTAGCTCTGATGCTCTAATATTTTTGTTCATAAATTAAAATGGTTCATATAAAGCATATCCTCTTATAATGGATATTGCTTCTCCTTATTTCAGCATTTTCAGGTATAGTTATATAATCTTGTTGGTTAAAGCTATGAAATGGTATTCTAACAATTACAGCCAGAGGGCTTCTGTGACTTAAATATATTTCATGCTTTCTCTTCCATGTCTTGTTACTTTGGACAAAGGTGAAATCCAAAATATGACCCCTAGAATTAATCATGTTTGTATGTCCATAAATAGCTTATGTTGGAACACGGTGATTGCTCACTAAAATATGTTACATAAAAATCTTACATAGCATTAACAAAAATATATTGTCTGGGCAAAATATATGACTGGTATGAATAAATAGCTCAATGTAATGTATGAATAAAAAAATACACATATATATTTTTTCCTGACAGTGATAGGAATGGCTTAATATTATTCACTCTACATATGCAATATGTTTATATATATAAAGTTCGAATTTAAATATATATATATATGTAATTTCTCTCACTTGCTTTCTTTTCTGCTTACTTGCTGTTTTTGTTATTTTCCCTTCTGTGAAAGTACTGAGTGACCAAATTCAGTTTTGAACTTACAACCCTGGATTCCTTTCTAATCTGTTCTAGCTGAGCTAATAGTAGTATTTGCAGTAACTCATAAGAAATGTTCCAAGTTCTTTCAGTTCATTTCTAGAGAGAGTCATGAGGGCAGTGAATAGTTTCCTAACACCAGGTCTGAAAACAGCAGGGTGTATTTAAGAATATCATGTGGCTAAATATTCCTAAAGTCATCTCTAAATGATGAACTCCCCCAAAGCCCTACATGGATCTTGTGCCCATCACCCAAAAGACTGCCTGATATTACTTTCAATGCTTAAAGGATCTATTTTCAAAACATTCAAAACATTACGGAATCGATGGAAATGTTCATTACACATTTGTGTTGCTCACCTATTCACCTATGGCAAAATAATAGCAAAGGAATCCAGCTGGGCAGTTTTGGGGTGCCCTTGTTTGTATCTTTGCACACTCAACATTGAGTCCATTCAGCAAATCCTGACCAAGATCCTAAGAATTATTCATGGTCAGTGCAGCCTGCTCCACACCACAGATCTAAAAGCTGGGTGCAGGTAGGTGTCTTCACATACCTATAAGGTATGTCTGATTTCATTTTCAATCTATATGAGCCCATTTATACAATGTTTAAAAACAAGCAAAAATAATCTAGGGTGATAACATTCAGAATAGTAATTACCCTTGAGGTATACTTACAGTGAGGGGGTGTGAGGAAGCCTTTGTGGATACTGGAAACGATCTACATCTTGATTTTGATGGCAGCCACATGGACTGGCATTGGCATTCTATGAAAAATACATCAGCCTGTATAGACTTAAGATGTGTATATTTTGCTCTGTGCAAGTTTTATCTCATGCATCAACCTGTTTTGGAACCCACAGCTCCCTTCTTTTTGCTAGGAATAGAAGAAAGAGAGCTCTCGACTGCAAAAACAGGTTGACGTGGTTATAGGCTGAGCATGGTCAGGCTTGTGACCTGAAGGTATAATGGAGTCTAATGGAACCAGGTTAGGGTGGATCAGGAGCCAGAAAACAAGCAGCAGAGCAGGGAGAAAAGCCAGCTGGGTAGTGGGAGAACAGGAAACAGATTCCAAGCTAAGTAAGGGACAGCAATGGAGAACAGACAAAAGGGAGAAGGTTCGGAAGTTTACCCTGGACACAGGAAGAGGGTGATATTTACATAGTACCTGAAGGCAGGAGGGAAAGTGTCAAGAATGCTAGGTCAAGTTAAACACAAGATCTCCCCTGTTTTACTTCTTCTCTGTGGACTTTCTGAAGGTTGAAGGAAAGCACTCCCACATTACTCCTTCAGGGTGTATCACTGGACAGATATATTATGAACATTTTTCATGTGTCAGGTACAGTAATCATCACCATGTCAGCAAGAGTTTAGCACCTCCCTCAAAACTTTCTCAGGTTCACAATGCAAGTTACCCCAGACTGTCACTCAGGATAGAAGATGGATGGTAAGGTATTAAGGAGGCATGTGCAAGCAACCTGAGCTGTTGCTGGAAATATAACTGTGAAGTGTGTCTCAAACAACGCAAGGTTTACTTAGCTATCAAGTTCAAGTATTATATCTTAGTCAGTATTGAGTCTGTTCATTAAAATACTGTCCATGATGAAAAGAACTAATTCCCATTCCGTATCTCTGGGTGGCTATATATGTGAAATAGCATGGACAAGTCCAGCTTTACAACTGCTACCCAGTATCGTTATTAGTGACATCATTTGTTCTTGAAAGTGTCCTGCTTTGCATGATAAAATGTATGGTCATCCTCCCTCTACCCCATGCATCACCCTACCTGTGATCTTCACATATACATGTACATCACTTCAATGATTATCTTATGATTTGGAAGTGTTCCTCTTTTCTGTCTCCCCATCAGTGGCAATTACATCTGTGTAACCTACCATGTGTTTAGTGAGTATTGACTAAGTGAATATGTGAATCATTGATTAAAAAATTGATATTTTCTATAGTTTGATGACGTGTAAAGTGAGTATGGACAACTGATAAAGGAGAAAGATTGCCTTGACATGTCATGAAGCTGGCTGGGGATAGCAGTAGTCCAAAGATGCAAAAAAACAGATGACTGCCATGAACATCCAGAAGAAGCATTCATTAGCTAAATACATTCTAATTCAGGAAATTAAATATCTCTTGGATACTTCAAGTTATGCTCAGTAAAATTAGTGATCAATCTGTAGCCATTCATCTATCTCTTTTCAAAAATAGATAATTATATCATCATGTTCAGGTAAAATAGCTTGTTAAGTAGAGTTTATTTGGAATGGAAGTGTAGAAGAAGGGGAAAATCATCCATCACTTAAAGCTATATTAAGAAAGTTAAGCCCTCACTGCAAGCATGTGCTTCATCAGCATGACTGCATACTTTAACATTTTTAGCTTCAAAGACTCTTCTTTTAATTGAAACCCAATATGTGTTTATTGCTGACACATGTTAAAAATCTTGCCTATGCAGTACATAGATCTCTCTCCAAAGCCAATAGTCCTACACTGTTTGTTTCCTAATTAGCGCAGACACTATATGAAAAATGCAAGAGACATCTGCTAGGTGGAGATGCCTATCAGTTCTAATTGATTTTTTTATTGTCCTGGATAATCCAGAGGTACTGATGATTTTGACTTGTCTTGGAGATTCCTTTAATGAGCACATTTTCCTGGAGCATTTAACATAACAATAATTTAGAGGTATTTTTAGTAAGTTCTAGATTCACCTCACATAGTGCACAGTGGCAGGATTGAATAGCAGCGATCATATACTTGTCTGTAATGATGCAGAGTTTGAAATTAAGTCAAGCAATGTCATGTGTCTTGACATCAAAAGTGCATAAACTACTTGATACAGAGAACTAGTTGCAAACTGTGCAATTGACTATGAAGCCTTTTAAAAAACCATTAACTACTCTGCAGCAGAGCTTGAGGAGTAGACTTCAGATCACCTACAGAATTTTGATAAAAGTAAGATACAGTTGTTCCTGGTTTTAGCCACAGCAGTTAGTGGCCTATGCACTGTATTTGTAGCTCCGTGCAGTACCCTCCCTATCTCTCCCCTGCCACACACACACTTTGTATACACCAGCTTTACACCTGTAATGAACTTTGTGCCCCCGTGCGAGCATCACCTACTAACTATTTGTTTATTTTTTGTTTGACCTACTAAGACGTCTGTAATCAGAAATCAGGGCGTTCCCATATTCACCTTTGTATTTCTAATGCCTGGTGTATTATCTGGCATACCAGAGGAGCTCAGTAAATAATTTATGAATGAATAAAATCTTGAGCAAGCTATCATAAGCTTGTGTCCTCACCTATAAAATGGAGATAATAATATCTAACCCATATTGCTTTTGTGAAACAAATAACCTCACACAAAATACTTAGCTCCATATCTAAAATATATTAAGTACATCAGAGAATTAAGAGTTGTTTTTTTTAAACTGGATTTCTGTGATTTTCGTTCTTATTGTATGTGAGTATCCCTGGATTTAGCCAAAAATACCTACGGCCTCAGAAAGGGTTAGGATTGTTAGAGCAGGAATGCAAAGAGGAAGGACTTCATTTCCTACATGTGACCAATGACAATTAGAAGGGGATGCTGATATACATTGAGAGTGAATTTTATTCCAATTACAGCACTATTCGATTTACAGACATCCTATCAACTAGTCATCACAACAGACTCTGAGTTTGGAATTATCTTCTACATTTAACAAAGGAGGATACTAGGTGAGAGATGAACTCAAGTGTAGAGATGAACTCAAGTGTTGATGAGAGATTGATACTTGAAAGCCAGTTCTCTCAGAATCATACTCCTTAGGGCTCCAGCAGACTGAGAAGAATTGGCAGTGTTCCAGGCAAGGGAAAGACCTGAGAGAGGCTACTGTGAATCCCAGGAAATGGCTTTTCTATTTTATGTTCTCTATAATCTTTAAATCAAAGCTAAAGAGGATTAGGCGGGACTTTGTTAAATTTAATCTAATTCCCTGACCTCATTCATGTCAATGATGAACTATTCAGTGGAATTTTTTCTCTGTCTTTTCTTCAAATTTGTCCTCTTTCCTCACCAAGAAAACTCTCAGATTTCTTAATCCAAAGCCCAATAATAATCAAAATTATAGCTGTCATTTGCTTAGTACTTTTATCTGTTAGCAGCCATTTTTGTGAATGCCAGTCCTGTAAGGTATTGATAATTATTGTTTTTATTTTACATACAAGTAAACTGAAGCCCAGAGACAGTAAGTGGTTTACCCAAGGTCTGTGTTTAGTAGGGGGCAGCCTCTTCTCTCTGCCTCTGAAATCTCTTTCCATTACATCGTGCTTCACCTATGTTGAAATCTTTCAACGTAGTAGAGTCAAAAACATCAAGCCGAACCAATCCAGGAGCAAACAAAAGTGAGGCTGGAACGTCTTGTGCCAAAATGTAAGGATGCACTTACCAGTAGGTGGAGGTGTCTCAGAAAGGACATGGGAGTTTGAGAAGCTCCTGCTCACCCCTCATTTCACATCATACCACTGCTGCTCTTCATCATTACTGCAATGTATAATGCATTGCTTCTCATCTCTAGAACATACACGTTGTTCCATATTTATTTGTTTTTACATTCACTCTCTCTCCTATTTATTTGTTTTTAACACGTTTTCAACCTCTGTGATGGAATTCATTATCTGGTTCTAACACCCATCTGCCTCGTGGGTGTCTATTCAAACTATAAGCCATCACTTAAAACCTCCCTCCTCCTAAGTATCCTCCTCAGCTACTCCATGAGGACTGAAGGGCTTCTCTTCAGTATTCACATTGCACATTCCAAGCACTTCCATCCCAGATAAAATTGAACTTTGCATTATCATCCTCATCTTGGACTCAGAGTTACTCAAGAGCTATGATGGTTAGTTGTATGTGTCAACTTGGCTAGGCCGTGGCACTCAGATATTTGTTCAAACGTTATTCTAGATGTTTCTGTGAAATAATTTTTAGATGAGATTAACACTAAATCACCAGACTTTGAGTAAAGCAGATTATCGTCCATAATGTGGGTGAGCCTCATATAATCAGTTGAAGGCCTTAATAGAAAAAGACTGATCTTACCTGATGCAGAAGAAATTCTACCAGCAGTCAGCCTTAGGACTGGAGCTGCAGCTTCAAATCTTCCCCAGGTCTCCAGCATGCTGGTCTATCCTGCACATTTTGGACTTGATAGTCACCACATTGCATGAGCCAGTTTCTTAAAATAAATCTCTCTAGATAGATAAATAAATAGAGAGCGAGAGATCTACTTTTTGTTCTGTTTTTCTGAAGGAACCCTGACTGTTAAAGAAAAACTCTTAGCATCTTTGTATTCCTAGATACTAGATAAAGCTTGGCACATAGCAGGTTCTCAAGAAATAATCAAAAATGAAATAAGAGGTTTTCATAAGAAAGTAAAAAAAAAAGGTGATGGGTACTGGGTGATGTGGAAAAATCACATATATATAATAACAAGGGCAAGTGATTAGATTTTTCAGGGTATTTGGAAATAGTTTTAATATGAAACATTTTAAAAATTCTTTTCCACAGTGTGTTGACATATACCCTATGCAGACAAATAAAAGGTATTTTTCTGTCCATATGTGGAAAAGATAGATGAAGTCTCTAAATGACCACTCAAGGTACCTTGAAAAAGAAGAAGGAATCAAAGAAATCCTTACGGGCTTAGACCTGTGGAATAATTCAGTGGTAACCTGTATGGAAAGCCAGGTTCCAATAGATAGTTTGGAATCTTGGGCTGGCTAAACACCTGGAAAGAATTGTGAAGTTTTCTGCCTGCGTACATTGTGCTATATTTGCATAAAGTATATGAATCATTATTCCTGAAGAGAGAGAGTGAGAGAATGTACTTCTATTTACAGGATTCTAACTAATATACTGACAGGTACTGCTCTGGGGCAAAAATTAAGATTTTTAAAATAAGACTTCAGGGGCTTCCCTGGTGGCGCAGTGGTTGCGCGTCCGCCTGCCGATGCAGGGGAACCGGGTTCGCGCCCCAGTCTGGGAGGATCCCATATGCCGCGGAGCGGCTGGGCCCGTGAGCCATGGCCGCTGAGCCCGCGCGTCTGGAGCCTGTGCTCCACAACGGGAGAGGCCACAACAGAGGGAGGCCCGCATACCACAAAAAAAATAAATAAATAAATAAAATAAAATAAGACTTTAATTTCACTTAATATAAATAGAATTTATTAATATCTGATATTTATTATGACTCATGAACTCAATCTTGTCGACAGTGTATTGCCCAAGTTACCAAGTAACTGAAGATTTTGAGCTCTTTATTTCTACCTCTGTGGTGAAAATCATTGTCTGTTTCAGATTTTTCACATACCTTACAGAGAAATTCTTCTGTTGATTCCTGAAGTCTTGCTGGTCCACAAACAACCACACTTGCTCAGCAAAGCAATCCATAATATTCACTTGGCTACTTTGGAAAACAAAAGACTGTCTCCTTTGTTTTTGATCATGCTCCTTGTTAATGAACCAAATACAATTTTAGGAGATAAGGAATTGTGCTGTTACATCAGCATCCTTTTAAAGCCACATCTATACAGAACTAGGATTCTCCCTGAAAGAAATGTGCCATGTAAAGAAACTTAGGTTTTCTAGTTGCCTTTCTTTTAAAAGCTATCTTTTATCCTTTGAAAGAAAGCAAAAAAAAGAAAGAAAGAAAGAAAAGTCTCCCTCTAGCTCTCTCTTTCTTACACACACACACACACACACACACACACACACACACACACACACACAACACCTTACCTCATTACACAAGGCTTTTTTGTTTCTCATAAGTTTTCCTGATTTTATTTACATGAGAATATACATTGAGTTCAATTCCAATAAGGTTGAAACAAGGTGTGCGTAGAACATAAGATGGCAAATTTTGCAGTAATCTTTTCATTAATAGAATCCAATCCCCACACGTGTTGTCTTAGAAATAAAGCTGGTGTGACAGTGAAAGAAAAAACAACTCATTTCTTTTTAGCCTAATCGACTTAGGGAAAGCAATAATCCTTTGCTAATTTCTTCCATCAGAGCAAGCATATGTTGTAAAGAATCACATTTAGAACAGAAGTAAGCTACATTAAGTGCCAAGAAATAATGCAGAGAATGGTTTGCTTTCTGAGTATGTCAGATTTTCAAGGTTCAAAGAGAAGGTCTTTTTATAAGAGATATGTGAACTCTTTCTAAACAAAGGCCGTTAATTCTTGAGGGATTCCAACCTTGCTCTTTTCAATTATTTCAGTGTGATACTGACATCTTCTCTCATGGACTGTGATGTTTCAAAGTTACAATCTAAGTCTAGGCAATTTGGGATGCAAAAAAAAAAAATTGTGTGAAATTTTATGTGTTTAAATCAATAGAAGTATCTCACATTGCGTCCCCTGGCTTCTCCTGCAAAGCGAACCATCCAAAAACATAGTGCCTTTGTCTTAGTCTGTTCAGGCTGCTCTCTCAAAACGTACCTTAGATTGCGTGGCTTAAACAAGAAACATTACCTTTCATAGGTCTGGAAGCTGGGAAGTCCAAGATCAAGGTGCCAGCCGATTTGGTGTTTGGTGAGAGCCTACTTCCTCGTTCGTAGATGCCATCTTCTTGCTTCATCCTCACATAGTGGAAGGAGCAAGGAACTCTCTAGGGTCTCTTTTATAAGGGCACTGATCCCATTCATGAGGGCTCCACCCTCATGACCTAATCACTTCCCAGGGGCCCCATCTCCAGATATTCTCACATTAGAGATTAGGTTTCAACATATGAATTTCAGGGGAACACAGACACAGTCTTTAGTGATCTTAAAACAAGAAACATTTACAGAGATCAAAGGCCAGCCAATTTTGGCTCATGGGCCAAATCTGACCAGTAGCCAGTTTTAGTACAAGTCAAGAGATAGGAATGGCTTTCCCATTTTTAAAGGATTATAAACAAACAAAGAAGAATATGAGACAGAGAAGACATATGGCTCACAAAGCCTAAATTATTCATTATCTGGCCCTTTCCAGAAAAACTGTGCCCACCTCTGACTTGGAGCATGCTTTTTTTGGTCAGAAACTTGCACTGGTGTCAGCAGTGTGGTAATTTTGGTCTTTGCTAGGCTCCGTCACACATCTCTGGTCAGCTGTCTGGTAGTTATGTTGCTCTGCTTCTGGGGGTTAGTGGCTGTGGACTGGAATGTTGGGAGTAACTTGGCCACATGTCTCTTATCATCCAAAAAGTAACCTGGACTTGTTCACTTGGTGGCTGGCAGAGCTCCAAGGAGTATAGAAGTATACTAGGCCTCTTGAGGCCTGCACTTGGAGCTGCCATAGTGTCACTTTCTTCACGTTCTACAGGTCAAAGTGTTACTGAACCAAACTTGGGTCCCCTTGCCCTGGGGTGGGCGGGGCAGTAAAGCCAATCTACTGACACTGGGTGGTGGTGAAGGAAAGTGCAGCATTTACTGCAGGGCGCCAAGCAAGGAGTCCAGGCAGCTAGTGCTTTAAGAGGCCCAAACTCACAGAAGGCTTTCAGGGAAAGTTTTTTAAAGACAGGGTAAGGGATGGGGGTTTAGAATGTGTGATCAGCTAGTGCACATTCTTCTGATTGGTTGGTGGGGAGGTCACCAGGAGTCTGCATCATTGACCTTCTGGTTCCAACCCATCTGGGGTCTCTGTGCTTGTGGGTAGAATACAGTTCACTTCTTCCACCTGGTGGGGGTTTCAGTATCTGCAAAACAGCTCAAAGGACATGGCTCAGAATATTATCTGTAGCCCTTGAGGAGGAACTAGAGGTTTAATGGCTAAACTATTATTATTTTGTCTTGCTTGACTGTTTTCCTCACTTTCTGCATTTTCTCACTTCCCTGATTAAATTTACTCTTTGGAACTGGGGGAAGGCCTAGGAGGCTAAAGTTTTTCTACAGACAAGAGGCAGGCAGAGGATATGGGGGTTCTGTTCTGGGAGGGCCCCATAGGGCGCTGCTTGGTTACAAAAGTAAGTCACCAGACCAGAGAGAAGGGGGATGTGTAGCTGTTTTTGCAGACAACTACAAACAGAAAGCAAGGGCTTCAAGAGCAGCAGACCTTCACCTGAACTGTAGTGAGAAAGAAGAGAGCTCTCCGCTATCTACACTGCGGCCTCCACCCCAAGGCTCTCTTGCTTTCAGATTCACTCGTCATGCTGTCTCTATCTCTGCACCTCTTGGTCTTTATGTCTGCTGTGATCTTCATGCCTGCTTCATTGCTTTCTGCAGTCCACTTTCTCTGCTTCTCTTTACATAGTTAGTAAACATGCCTATCCTAGCCTGGACACTGCACTCATATAGTGCCTCTGGGGGGATTAGGAAGAGGTGTCCTTTTTTTTCTGTTAAACACACTTGGCAAGTGAATTACAGGCTGGATTTCAGATATGGTCAATGTACAGGGTAAAATCTGCAAACATTTTCAGGAACCCAGGTCCCAGCCTGTTTCCATATCTCTGTGTCTGCTCACTTTGAGAATCACCTGGGACTGACTCAGGGGAGAATCTGGTTGTGTCTTGTTTCAAGTAGCTATTCCTAGTCCAATTATTTGAGCCCATGGGGTGGCAAGTAGCATCCTGTGTCCCATGCCTGGAAGAGGGTATCAGCACAAGCTCTGAGAAACAGGACCAGTCAGATTTTTACAAGAAAGGAAAAGATTAAAAAAGAATGGCTTGGACTCCTGAGAATATTTTGTGCTGGAAATTGGAAGAAGGCTGAGTTTTATATTTACTGAGAGATTGTAAATGACACAATAACACAGTCTTGTCTCTGCTGTATACTCTATATGTTATTATAGCAAAATCACATATGCCATACTTAGTCTAGAATAAGCCTGATTAAAGAAAAAGGTATTGCTCCCATAACATTCTCATCAGTGCACCAGAATATTGATGTAAATTTTAAAATAGAGTCCTCTCAATCCATGTATCATTACATCAATATCTGGAGGAATTTAACACCTGGGAAATTTAATAAAATAACACAAAGATGAGGTAAATGATACTAGATACATGACTTTGTGATGAAAACTGTGTAAAATTTACTAGACAGTTTACTCAAGCGTAATGGCACATAATTAAAACGTTCTATAAGGTCTGCTATGAATTTTCATCTAATGAAAACATTTAATTAGTCCTGAGTAAGAAAACAGGCTAGTTAACTAATACTGTAAAGTTTCTTTATTTGTCCAAATTCTGCTAGTACTTTTCTGAATGATCCATGCTCTATTTATCCTCTTCCTACTGGTGCTGAGAAATTAGTATGTGCTCTTATGCTGTCCTGTTCCTGTGGTCACACACTACTATCTTCAGCTTCTAAATGCATTATTAAACCACAATATGTAACTTTAAACTACAAGAATTTATTTAGGGAATCTTGTTTCTGCAAGACACCATGAATGACCTCTCATTCTATTTGCTCAGCACTTTCTGACTTGTTGGGTGAGGGGGAAGGGAGAATCTGCATTTGATCACCTCTTTAGCCAAAAAGATCAGTAACTACTCCACACCAATTTCTATATCACCCCTATATCTTTGGTACCAAAAACTCAGAGATCTTACTCTCATAGCATTCCATGTCCTGTGTTGCAAAGGCTGGGCCCATTTTCATTTTTCGGTGTCCTTTATAAGTTTTTTGAATTACTTAAAGGGTACACTGAAGGGTGAGGTTTTTGGCAAACTTTGGATCCCAGTTCCATGACTTGTATAGCTAGGTAAAGACACTCATGTGCTCTAAATCTCCATTAGCACATCTCATAAGGCTGTTGGGAAGATTAGAAAAGAATTTATATTAATCACCCTGTGTCTGGAACAATTTTAAATTACTGGAAAGTATTTCATTTCATATTTTTAAGTCTATGTGAGGGAAACTCTTATGCTTTTGCCCCTTAACAGTTTCACAGAGGTTAACCAGAGACTCTGCTGCTAACAGATTTAATGTATAAGCATTTTGATTCTTTCCAGGGGATTAACCTCTCCTTAAATACTGCATCTTTATGAATCAGCCACATATAAAAGAAACCCAACACATATGACTCAACCATTTATTTTTTTCCCAGATTACAAAGCACCCAAAGGTAGGAGATCCAGGATTAGTGCCTTGGCTTCCACAATACTCCTTTTGCCCTTCTGTTCTGCCATCCTTGGCCCTTGGTCACAGAATGGCTGTGGAGCTTCTGGATATTGTGTCTGCATTGTAGCCTGGAAGAAGGGATGTCAACTGAACTTGTCACTGTATGTCTGCACAAAATAGCCTTCTTGCCTGTCCAGACCAATCACCTTCTGCTTAAGTCACATGGCAATGCCTATAAAATTTTTATTTGTTGTCTTTTTTTATTTTTTATTTTTTTTATTTTTTTATTTTTTATTTTTTTGTGGTATGCGGGCCTTGCTGCGCCCCCGCCCCCCGCCCCCCGCCCCGTCGCAGACAGGCTCCGGACGCGCAGGCCCAGTGGCCATGGCTCACAGGCCCAGCCACTCCCAACTTACAGGATGTGCATTAAAACCTTTGTATTATATTTTATTTTTTATTTTTTTTATTTTTTTTATTTTTTTATTTTTTATTTTTTTGTGGTATGCGGGCCTTGCTGCGCCCCCGCCCCCCGCCCCGTCGCAGACAGGCTCCGGACGCGCAGGCCCAGTGGCCATGGCTCACAGGCCCAGCCACTCCGCGGCACGTGGGATCCTCCCAGACCGGGGCGCGAACCCGGCTCCCCTGCATCGGCAGGCGGACGCGCAACCACTGCGCCACCAGGGAAGCCCTGTTGTCTTTTTTTAAAGGTGAGCATGTACCCTTACCAAATAGCATCGGAATTCTGTTGGCAAGAGGGAAATGTAAAGTAGTTATTAGTAGATAACTAGCAGTTTTTGACATATATGCCTACAGACACTTCAGAGGCACGTTCTCCAGAAATGAATATACCCCCGATCTTCTGATGAAGTTGTAATTGTGATATTCTCCAAGTAGAATAATTCAGACTTTGGTAAATATAGTGATGAGTCAAGTTCTGCCCATGGCTTAAGTCATGAGGGAAAGATGGTGGTCATATTCTCTATGTAAGGGATAGAGATAAAAACAATAGGAAGATTCCCACACTGTAAGTATAAAACTCGGAAGTATGGCAGGGCTACAAGACTAAGAACTAAGACATACCTACAAAGAAAACCATCTGAGATGATCTTACATTTTGGAGCATGTTTCCGCTTCTGAATTGTGAGGAGGACCAGAGTAGTTTTACTATTTAAAGTATCATTAAAATGTTAAGTACTTTTGAAGTCTGGTATGATGATGGGGGGAATAAAGTCATGAGACAGTAAAAAGAACTCTGGTCCATTACAAGATTTCTCCCCTGCCTGACTCTTGGGGTGAATTAGCAGTTGTCTCTCAAAGGAACTGCTCACAGTAACTCTAAGAAGTGCCTGATAGTGAAGCATGAGGTAATTCACATTCTCAGAGGAAGAAGTGATTATGAGGAACTTGCAGGGGGTGGGCTGCAGCTACGTTGGCAGTTCGAGAGTTGAGACAAGCTCCATCTTTTCCAAGATATGCTAGAAGGAAAAGATGTTTCTTGATAAGATGGAAGCTGATGTTGGGATACAAGAGTATAAGGAGAAAGGTCTTAGAAAGAGTCAAGAGCTGGATATCAGATCTTGTACTGCCGTCCATAGGGATGTGACCTCATTTCTCCTGGTCACAGTTTCCACTTCTGCTAAATCAAGGCATTAACCCAGATCAACCCCAGATTCCTTACCTGAATTTTTTTTTTCTGGGATTCTAAAGTTTAATGTCGATCTGATCACCTTGGAGAGGATCCAGAATACTTGCAAGGTATGCAGTGAGCTGCAGACCACTTGTTCCAGTTTGCTCCCAGCATGGTTTTATATTGGTTTACCTGGCAGAAGGAGATAGCACTGCATTTTTGTGCACATGCGCTGTGAGTGATGGTACCAAAAATGTCATTATCAAGTACTTGCCCTTCTATTTCCTGATGGAGACACCATTTCATTCATTCTACAACTATTTGTCAGGAAATATTCTAGTCAGAACTGTGTAGACACAGTCTACCAGAGAAAGCTGGCTGAGAAATCATTAGCTATAGTATAAGTTATAGAAAAATTGCTACTAAAGTTTTATTAACGTGCAGATGAAGGGCAATTACGTTTATCTGGGGAATTAAGACTTCATTAGGAAGGTGGCCTTTGAACTGAGTTTCAAAATATGTGTAGAGGTTTAATGGGTGCAGAAGGTGGATGCTGCATTCCAGGCTGAGAGAAGAATGATAGAAAAACATGGAGTTATGAATTAAAAGATTAAAACAGAACAGTGCAGTGCCAGATCCATAGTATTAACTTGGAAAAGACTTAGAGGTAACTGGTTTTGGTTTTTCTCTTCCCCCTTTCCTCCCTTCCTCCCTTTTCCCCTTCCTTCCTTCTTCCCTTCTTCCCTTCTTCCCTTCCTTTGTTTTTGTTTTTAAGTGATGGATAAGCTGACTCAGGGAAGGAGAAGGGATTTATCAAAGGTCACATTGCTCATTACCAGTGGCTAGAAATTGTGCTGATTCTTCTGACTTCCAGCTGCCACTAAAAATGAGATCGAGTCAGAGCATGAAGCACCTTGAATTCTACAGCAAACGATTAGACTTGCTACTGTAAGCAATCAGAAGCCGGAGGAATAGCACAGCCTGGCTTGGGGTTTAAGAAGATAATTTTGGAACTAGTGTGAAGAATATGATTAGAGTTGAAAAGATTAGTAAGGAAATGATGGTAATTTTCTAGGAAGGATCTAAGGAATATCGTTGAGAAGGGAATGGGAGACGTTGTACACCAATACAATGAAGACAGTTGCCTAAGTGCTAACATGTCCCATGTATGGAATCTGAAAAACTTTACTACAGTAATCCATTCTCTATAGGTCTAGTTATCTATGCAACTCTATAGTGTTGTAGCGGTGACTATTTATAAGATCCTAAGAGTGTAGAAAGTTGTAGATGTTTCCTCTACAGTTTCCGTTTATGGGAGAGAATGTTAGCGTAGTGAGAGGGTGGTCTGGTCAAATACGATTTCTTCTTGTTCTGTTGGTAGAACACTGGCTATGTAAGATGAACCTGGGACTGTTGTTTCTACTGAAACACATGATCAAATATCCATCCCCAGCCTGTGTGCTAGATTGTTTAATACTCCCTACCTTCTCTCCCTGCTGTCAAATATATCAACCTTCCTGATTCTGTTATCATCCCTATCAACCCAAACCTTTTTTAGTTTCTCCTAAGCTTCATCTCAGAAACTAATATATGTACTAAGACAAAAAGAGGAACGATTGAATCATATATCTAAAGAGTACTAGTGACTGTGCTAATTGCTCAGCTAAGTCCTACATCATTTTATCTCCCGTCTAGCATGTTACCACAAGTAATTTTCCCGAACATGTTTTCTGTCCTTCAGTAATGAGCCCAGTACTTCTAAGCTTCTGTTTTCTAATTTGGATGAGTGAACTTGGCTGAGGGGATGCATTGTCAAAGCTGATTTATGTTGTTGTCCATCCAAACTGCTTAGCTCTGCAGCTGAAATTATCCTTACATGCCCATTGTTCAGAGTTCAGAAAAACACCGTCTGTTCTATTGTTCAGACATAGTCAGGATACAGATTTCCTGTGCTGTTGTGGTTCTTTTCCCTACACATCAAGCTCTCCTACAATAACGGATGACTGTGCTGCAGAGGTTTTTGGAAGCCTCACAGAAAAGGATAGGGCAGTTTTTACAAATGTGCAGCGATGAGCTGGAGGAAGAATAAATACCTGCCAGCCATTTTTATTTTCATAGAATACATTCAGGCACTAATAAGAGAAACCAGTTTATTTTTTCATTCTAGCATAAGCCATTAAAACTGTAGGACTCCTTTCTCAGAGAAGACAAAAAGAGCAGCAAGTCAGAAATGTACATAATGTGTGTTCAGTGATTATCTGTGTGAAGCCCTGAGTGATTTACCTAAAGGTAAAGAATAGGTTTTTCCTGTATCAATCAGAACCCAGACACGAAACAAAAACTGTACTCAAATTAGAATAATTTGAGAAAGATTTACTTATAAATGAATTGCCAAAGGTGAAAAAAAAAAAAGAAGGAGAGTGCACTGATCTTGGGAAAATTTGCTGCTCTTACCACCCCAAGTCCTGAGTGAATGGAGTGGTTATTGGAATCTAGCCTAGAGAGCTATGCAGAGGAGTCTGCCTTGAGAGACAGAGTGACTTTTGTCATAGGACACAGCTAGCCCTAGCTGTGTCTCATGGAAGGAACCAGAGGAATATATAACTCCCTACTCACCTCTCTTCCTCACTTATGGGGGCCTCGCCATTGGCTAACACAACCAGGAACCAGAGAATGGAGAATCACAATGCTGCAGCTATAATGGTTACAAATCTACCTCTAAAGCAAAAGCTGGATGGAGTATAGAGAGGGTCAATATGAAGAGGCAAACGAAAGATGTGTAGTGAATTATCTGTTAATGTTTCCATTCCTTATTTTCTCCTTACGGTCACCTTCTCTAGCATTTCTGCTCCGGGTTCCACATTCTTGATCCTGGGTCTCTAAGCACTCCTTGGTCTGGGGAAGCTGCTGTGAGATGCTGTCTGTAATGTATGCTACTGTTTAGAAGACATCATAGCTTCTTTTTAAAATGGTATAGATCTTGCTGAGATATACCAAGTTTTCCCCTTACCATCAGCTCTAATCTTGAAAAGTGCGTCATTTAAAAGAGGCGGCAAGCACAGCAAAGGAAACCATAAACAAAACAAAAAGACAACCCTCAGAATGGGAGAAAATATTTGCAAATGAAGCAACTGACGAGGGATTTATCTCCAAAATATACAAACAGCTCATGTAGCTCAATATCAGAAAAACAAAATGGGCAGAAGACCTAAATAGACATTTCTCCAAAGAAGACATAGAGATGGACAGCAAGCACATGAAAACAAGCTCAACATCGCTAATTATTAGAGAAATGCAAATCAAAATTACAGTGAGGTATCACCTCATACCAGTCAGAATGGCCATCATCAAAAAAATCTACAAACAGTAAATGCTGGAGAGGGTGTAGGGAAAAAGGAACCCTCCTACACTGTTGGTGGGAATGTACATTGTTGCATCCACCATGGAAAACAGTATGGAGGTTCCTCAGAAAACTAAAAATAGAACTACCATATGACCCAGCAATCCCACTCCTGGGCATATACCTGGAGAAAACCATAATTCAAAAAGATACATGCATCTAGTGTTCATTGGAGCACTATTTACAATAGCCAGGACATGGAAGCAACCTAAATGTCCAACAAAAGAGGAATGGATAAAGAAGATGTGGTACATGTATACAATGGAATATTACTCACCCATAAAAAGGAACAAAATAGTGCCATTTGCAGAGACGTGGATAGACCTAGAGACTGTCATACAGAGTGAATATATTACCATATAATATCACTTACATGTGGAATCTAGAAAAATGGTACAGGTGAACTTATTTGCAAAGTAGAAATAGAGACACAGATGTAAGAGAACAAACTTTGGATATCAAGGGGGGAAGGGAGGGTGGGATGAACTGGGAGATTGGGATTGACATATATACACTACTATGTATAAAATAGATAACTAATGAGGACCTACTGTATAGCACAGGGAACTCTACTCAATACTCTGTGGTGACCTAAATGGGAAGGAAATCTAAAAAAGAAGGGATATATGTATATATATAACTGATTCACTTTGCTATACCACAGAAACTAATACAACATTGTAAAGCAACTATACTCCAATAAAAAATTAAAGAAAAAAAGGCAGCAAGGGTCGGAACAGTGGCAACCAGGTTGTTTAGAGTTACAATAACAGCTGCTGGACTGGAATGATTTATCTTTAGTCTCAGCATTATTCAGAGACTTCATATTACACTGGAGTTCAACTCTCCACTGAATGGTTTTGGATGAATTTAGCAACAATTCTGCAACTCATACCTTTATGTATAAGGGCAGCCTTAGGAGTGCTCTGTCCTAACCTCTGCTGAAAGAGAGGAAGGACTCTTCTTCTCCAAGTGAATTCAACTTCTCCTAAGATCATCTTTTAACTACTATACTAGCCTCATAATGGGGGCTTAAAATCCCATCTTTTTCTACAAATGATTGCTAGCACTGCATATACAGCTTGTCATACATTTGGAAGACCTTCCCTTGATTAATGACTTGATAGACTCCCTAGACCTAAAGATGAGGATCTCATTTTCCTTGCTGGTTTTGGTTAACAGCTTAAGTCACTTTTGCTTTTAGCAATGCCTGTATTTCTGAAGCATGATCTTGTGTTTCCCCATTGTGTACGGAAAGGTGAGGCTAAAATTCAAGGTGAACATTTTGTTAGCCTTAATTTAAGCACTTCAAAAAACATCAAATATGAACATCCACCAGGAGATGCAGAATCTACTGTAAGAATAATCTTTCTCTTTCCACTTTATATGAATCAAACTGAAGAAATTCATGGACTTTTCCCTTTTGCAGTTGGCTTGCAAAAGTTTCTTCATAAAATGCATTTCAGAAAAAAATTCACTGAAATCATTTTTTGAACTTTTTTCTTCCCACATTCATTCTAACGAACAAGAAACAATCACAGCAATGAATTAATTACTCTAATAACATCTCTCATAATCACATTATTTCAAGAACAAGGGTTTTTTTCCTTCTTATATTGAAGAACAGCCAATCAAATTACAGAGATAATTGTTCTAAAAGCTCCTTGCTCTCCCTTTTAATATTATTTTAAGTATCTAGGGAAAAAAACTAAGACACAATCAGAGGAGGAATTAATTACTCTATTAACTTGGCTTTTACTCAGTTTCATTTATTCACAGTTCTGGAAGGGGCCTTCTGAGGTCATCATTCCATGTATCCCACCTGTCAAGGATGCTTCTAAACCATACGGACAGATGGGTAGCCTCCTAATGGTTTTGCTCCACCATTTAAGTTTCATTTTTTTTCTTTCTCTCTCTTTCATTATTCCTTGTTCTGTGCATTGTGGGCTATTACTACCCAGAAGAATAAAAATGCATATAGTTTTTCAATTTTCATTCTTCTCCAGTTTCTCCCAGTTTCTTAAAGATAATACATTATGTCAAAAGCATACTTCATTAAATCTAGAACATATTTTTGGGATAGTAGCATATCTTCAAAAGCCTGTTTCCATTTTGAAGATGTGAGCTGAAATACTGCAGGCTGTATAATGATAGCACTCAGGAAACACTCCAGGGAGTAGAAAAAGGATAAAGAGACATGTTGGGAATACCGTATCATTCCGACTGCTGGCCGTAAATTACATTTTGAACCGTGACATTTATTGTTGAGATTTTCTTTAGTTCCCTGCATGTTTATCACCTTTTAAACATTCCCTTTAAACATGTTAAGGAGAATAAAAATAAACTATTGTTCAAAGTAAAAGTGATGGGTTTCTTTTTTAACCTATTGCAGTAATAGTCTTTGAAGAAAATTGTGGAATAAGCAAGAGAGTCTTCTTTTGGAGATATTTTGGGAAAAACTCCTCTAAACCTTGTCCTGTAAAATGAATGACCATTGCAACTTCCCTGATATCCATTTTCTCATACTTTCTCCTATTCAATATTCAAGAGTCCAGAGTTTTAATTAAAAATTGAATAGATGTAAGTTGCAACCTTGGGTCAACATCTAGGGCCATACTAATTCTGATTTTTGAGGAGTTTTGAGGCAGAGGCCAAGTCATGAGTCTCTGTCCAGGGACACTGTGTAGTCAGGAGCTTTTGTGGAACTAAATTCAAAGGTTTACATATTTCACATGTCAATATAGATTCATGTTCAAAGACGTGTGATAATCTCAAGTGTTGCCCTCTACCTACCTTTTGCCTTTGCTTGTGACTCTTCTGAAGGGTTAATTAGCAATACTACAGTATCTTCAGCACTGGCTTTTATTATATTCATTTCTCCATCTGAGAAATTGCAAAGGGAAACAGACTGGAGTTGTGTCTGTCTATTGGTTTAAGTTGATTTGTTAGCAAACCTGCTCCCGAGATAATGAAAAGAGCTACATCAGCTTTTGCTTTGAACACACACCTCAAAACATAGTGGCTTAAAACAACTATTTTCTTCAGCTCAGTTATGTGGGGTGTCCTTTTAAGGGGAGAGGACAAACAGATATACACATAGAGAAGAAGGCCATGTCAAGATGGATGGAGAGATTGCAGCGATGCAGCTACATGCCAACGTTAAGTCGAAGATTTCTGGGAGACACCAGAAATTAGGGGGAAAGCATAGAATAGATTTTTCTTTGTAACTCTCAGAAGGAACCAATACTACTGACACTGCGATTTCAGACTTCTAGTCTCCAGGAGTGTGAAAGAATAAATGTGTCTTGTTTCAAGCTACCAAATTGTGGCACTTTGTTATGGCAGTCCCAGGAAACTAATACACAGTAGTTTCAGGGTTCCAAAGGAGACAAAAAGACAATAAGCCCCATGTTCAAGCGATTTTCAAGACTTTGTCTGAATCACATTTGCTAATGTCCCATAGGCAAAAGAAAGTCATGTGGTTAACCAGAGTCAAAGGATCAAAAATAATCTCTAGCTATTGATGGGAGGAGCTATAAGTTGCATTGCAAAGAGGCATGGACACATATGAGGAAAGCATCTGGCTGGTTTTATCATTCCACCTCTGTACCCTTGAGATGTGTCCCCTACCCTCTGATCTCTAGGTAGCACAATATAGCATACGGCTCAAGTATGCCCCCAAGGTGC
This sequence comes from Physeter macrocephalus, assembly GCF_002837175.3. NCBI lineage: Eukaryota > Metazoa > Chordata > Mammalia > Artiodactyla > Physeteridae > Physeter > Physeter macrocephalus. The sequence goes on along the minus strand of NC_041231.1, from coordinate 53,785,037 downwards.
ATGTTCTTTTAAAAATGCTATGAAGGATATTATTAGATTAACTGATGAAAAGGTCACTTGGATGGACTGTCTATTCTTTTCTTTTTTTATTGAAGTATGGTTGATTTACAATGTTGTATTACTTTCAGGTATACAACATAATGCTTTGATATTCTTATAGACTGTACTCATAAAGTTTTTAAAAAGTATTGGCTGTATTCTCTGTGCTGTACATTATATCCTTGTATCTTATTTATGTTATACCTCATAGTTTGTACCTCTTAATCCCCTTCCCCAATCTGTCCACTTCCCACAACCCTCTCCCCATTTGTAACCACCAGTTTGTTCTGTGTATCTTTGAGCCTGTTTCTGTTTTGTTATATTCATTCCTTTGCTTTATTTTTTAGATTCCACATATAAGTGAAAACATACAGTATTTGTCTTTCCCTGTCTGTCTTCACTAAGCATAATACCCTCCAGGTCCATCCATGTTGTCACACGTGGTGAAATTTCACTCTATTTGTTGACTGAGTAATATTCCATTTCGTATATAAAAAATATATATATTTATCCATTCCTCTGTTGATGGACACTTAGGCTGGTTTCATATCTTGGCTATTGTAAATAGGGCTGCTGTGAACATTGGGGTGCATGTATCTTTTCAAATTAGTGTTTCCATTTTCTTTGGCTATATACCCAGGAGTGGAATTGCTAAATCATATGGTAGTTCTATTTTTACATTTCTGAGGAACCTCCGTACTGTTCTCCATAGTGGCTGCACCAACTTACGTGCTCAGCAACAGTGCACAAAGGTTCCCTTTCTCCACACCCTCAACAACATTTATCATTTGTTGTGTTTTTGGTGATGGCCATTCTGACAAGTGTGAGGTGGTAGCTCATTGTGGTTTTGATTTGTATTTCCCTGATGATTAGTGACATTGACCATGTAGGCAGTTGTAGTCACAGACCAGAAATATAGTCTTTTGGTAATGAACTGCAATTTAGGTTCCAAATGGACATTTTGACTGAACAATTATAACCGAATTCTCATCGTTACCCTATGAACATCTATAGATTAGACCAGGGAGTTTCGTAAGGTCATATTTCCGTTTCTTTGTTTGATTTTTTTAATCTTCTTCTTACATAACTGTATCAGTTTCATGGAAAGGCATAAGTAACAGGTAACAGAGCATCTTTGTTACTGCCAATTTCTTTTGGCACATTGGGACATTACGAAAATATTCCCTACAGTTTCTTAAATATGCTTGTTCAGATGATGGATTCCTCACTAAGTTTAAATTTCCAAGGACTTTGTTCTTTTGAAAATGCTATAAAGGATATTATTAAACCAACTGATAAAATTGTTCTAGGGGTGATAGTTTAGACAAAAGTACTATGTCAGTATACATTGATGAATTTATCAACTCTGTTGGTGGTGTGCAAGAAAATATTTACATTCTTGGGAAATACTCATTGAAGTATTAGAGATAAAGGTGCCATGCTGTATACGGCTTATTTTCAGATGGCTCAGAAAAAAAAAAGATAGGTAAACATACACATATAGGGTATGTGGTAAAATATTAACAGTAGGTAAATAGAAGTAAAAGACAGGCAGATGTTCTTTTTACTATTTTTACTGTTTATTTTTGCAGCATTTTAAATTTTTAAATTATTTCAAAATGTCAAATTTAACATTAAAAATATTTTGGTTTTTCACAAAATCAAATGTCAACCAAGTCTCATCAACTCTAATTTCATCTTGTTTCCTCTCTAACGTTGTACAGTTGTCAGTTTTTTTGTTTTTTCCTGGGAAGGAGGTGACGTTGATCAGGTCAGCTCCACTTTGGAAAGGCCAGGTTCTTATGATTTTTTACTCATGCAGAGGGTCTAGGTAGGCAGGCAATCTGTCTGTCAGGCTGCACCAGATATCCCAGCTATTATGCTGATCTACTACGTGATGCCCACGCTCTCTCAAAGGCAGGCTGATGGGGGAGAAAAGCAGGTAAGTGAAATGTCAAGGAGAGCGGCAGTAAAGGCTGCAAATTGTATCCTAGTCTGCTTTGTAAACAGGAAGATGGATAGAAAGAAGAAGCATTATGTTCAATGGCCGTCACCGAACATGAAAATTACTTTTTTCTGTATTAGTAAATGGCATTAGGTGTATTCATACCTCCCTTTTATTACAGCCAACACAGTCATGTGGTCACAAACCCAATGATAAAAAAGAAAAATAGTTCGTGTCTTAGATATCTTTTATTCAGTAACCAGTTTGTCAAGGAGGCTCAACCTGGTGGGGTTTAAAGGAGAAAGAACTTTATTTCTTCCATCACTGCTTTGTTGAATTTCACACTGCGATCCATTAATGATATCATGTGAATTCCACAGCTTTCCATTCACTGGCAGTTATTAAAATGCGGACCGTGTTAAAGCTGTAAAAACCAAACCCATTCACTGGCAGTTATTAAAATTTGGTCCATTTTAAAGCTTCAAAGTCAAACTCAATTTAAAATTCATTTCCTCACCTTGCTCTACATGATCCCCCATCCCCCTGCCCTAGTCGCGGCTGCCAGTGCAAGACTGAGCGGAGATGCTGACCACGGAGCGAGAGAGGAAGATGATTTCTGACTCTGAGACCCATACACCTCTTCTAGTCCAGCTCATCCGGACAGCTGCAACTGGAAAGGGGCAGGCATAAGTGAAATTTCTCCTTAATTAACAAAACAAGATTTTAATGTTCTCGTATGGACCACTCCTGTTGCTTTTGCCAATGCTGGCTGACCTTTGTTGTACTCCAAATGGCAGACCTGTAAATCCTGCCTCTCTCATGGGATGCATGTTTAAGTTATTACACTGTGAGGTTTCTTCATTTGACCTTTCCCTGATCCTGAGTTAGGATATCTAAATGGACCAGGGGACTCCAGCTGAGCTACCATTTGACTTATGGGAAGCTCACATACTCTTGCCACACTGCCCACTGCCCATGTGCCAGCTCACTCTAATTCTCTTCCTGTATCTCCAGAAAGACCCAAGCAAGTATCCAACCAAACACTGGAAAGCCAATCCCCTCCCCATCTTGCAGCTACCCCTAATCACTTGGAGTCACCTTTCATTTTATTTCAGAAGGCAGAGCTACCTTATTTTTCTCTACCCAGAAACCTTGAAAGACTTCAAATCTAAATCAAATATGACATGGTTTTATATTCACTACAGATTTCAGATACAATAATATTTTTCTTCCATATTGTAGTCCAAAAGCGCCCTGAAAGTTCCTCATGGGGAGCCTAGAATGCCACCATCATTAGGCTATAATAAGGCACCACATCCCCACCTCCATTCCCGCCAGGGTGATGTTGGAGCCTGAACTTCCATCCTTGCTGGGCAGTGATGATCCCCGCTAACCATCCCACCCCTTCCACTTCTCCATTCCCCACTTCCACGTCAGTGGAGACTTCTGTCACCAATGGGTGGTAATGGGTATTGAGTTGCTTCATCCCTTCCCCCATGGCTTGATGTCAGAGGAGTTCTAGTGGAGAGTTAGGGTCTGACAACCTCTGTGCAGTAATTGGAACACTCACCCCATCATGTCACCTCCTGCTACCACCTGGGAACCCAGAACTCGTAACCTTACTGGGCAGAAGTAAGAAGGCTATTTCCCTGGATATCAACAGAGACTGCATGGGGAAACTGGAGTTCCACCAGCAGCTGGCAGTAATGAGGTGGCAGTGCTTTTTTCCCAATGGAGCAGTGTCAGAGGAGTCCTGCTTAAACGAAAGATTTACATAAGATTCAGGCAATACCTCAAATTTCCGGGTTTAAATTCAAAACAGTTACCTGTTATACCAAGAACTATGAAAATAATTTGACTGAGAAAGATTAGCAGACACCAACAGAAAGGTGATATCCATATTAGGATTATCTGGCAAGGATTTTTTTTTAGAGGACTTTATGTTTTAGAGCACCCTTTGATTTACAGAAAAATTGAATCTATAGGGAATACTAATATACACCACACCCAGTTTCCCCTATTATTACCGTCTTACATTAGTATGGTGCATTTGCCACAATAAATGAACCATTACTGTTACATTATTATTAACTAAAGTCCATATTTTAATATGATGTTCTTATTCTTTACCTAATGTCTTTGTCTTTTCTAGTATCCTTTCTAGAATACCACATTACATTTGGGTTTTGTGTCTCTTTGGGCACCTCTTCACTGTGAGAGTTTTTCAGATTTACTTTGATGACTTTGACAGTTTTAAGGGATTCTGGACAAGTATTTTGTAGGATGCCCTTCTATTGGAATCTGTCTCATGTTTTTCTCAGACATACACCGATGCTATGTTTTTGAGAGGAAGAAAGCAGAGGTCGTGTCATTTTCATCATGTCATCACAAGAATACCTACTGCTTACATGATTTATGGCTGTTGGCTTTGACCTTGATCATTTGGCTGAGATGTGTTTAGTGTGTCTATTGTAAGGTTACCCTTTATTACGCCATTCCCATACTCTCGTCTTTGGGAAAAATTCTGTGTGCAAAACTCAGACATAAAGAGTGGAGACTTGCGCTTGCCTGCTTGAGGACAGGGTATCCACATAAGTTATTTTGAATTCATCTGCAAGTAAGATTTGTCTCATCAATTTATCTATTCAATCATTTATTTATATCCAAATGAATATTGATTTTATTTTTACTTTGGATTATAATCCAGTACTACTTTATTTTATTGCTTGAGTCATTTGAGCTTTGGCCATTGGAATCTCTTGCAGTGGCTTGTGTGCCCATTCCTTTTAGGCTCTCCCAGGTGGCAAAGCAAACAAATATATGTGTTTAGATTAACCTGTGTATATACAAATATTAATAAATATTTCTATACTTAACAATTTATAACTATATTAAACTAAACATAAGCTCTTACTGATGTCTTTAAACCATTAACATATGAATCATTCTAGCTTCTTCTCTTTTCTCACATGAGAATTACCATTCCAATGATAAGAAACCTGGCTACCACTCTCCACCATCCATTTAGTTAATTTTTCATTTTTGTATACATGTATAGTGGTTTCTGGAACTAGAGAATAGTATGCTTAGCAAAATAAGTCAGACAAAGACAAATACTGTATGACATCACTTACATGTGGAATCTAAAAAATAATACAAATGAATATATATAACAAAACAGAAACAGACTCACAGATATAAGAAATGAAGCTGGTGGTTACCAGTGGGGAGAGCGCAGTGGAGAGGGGCACATTAAGAGTATGAGATTAAGAGATACAAAGTATTATGTTTAAAATAGATAAGCAACAAGGATATATTGTATAGCACAGGGAATTATAGTCATTATCTTGTAATAACTTTTAATAGAGTATAAACCGTAAAATGCTGAGTCACTCTTCTGTATACCTAAAACTAATATAACATTGTAAGTCAACTATACTTCAATTTTTAAAAAGACAAGAAAAGGAAATAAAATGTATATAGATCAGAAAGGAAGAAATAAAAGTTTCTGTGTTTGCAGATAACAGGATAATCGTCATAGAATTCCCAAAAATCTCCAAAAAAACTTTTAGAACTAATAATTTAGTTCAGCAAAGAAACAGAATACAAGACCAACATATGAAACTCAACTGTATTTCTGTGTATTAGCAGTGAACATGTAGAAACAGAAATTAAAAATACAATATCACTTATTATAGCTCAAATAATGAAATCCTTAGGTGTAAATCTAACAAAAAAACGTACAGGACTTGGATTTTGAAAATTAGCCCTGTATTACTAGACATACAATTTTATTTAGTTGTTTATGCATCTGTCTTTCCTACACTACAGTACTTTAGCAGAACTCGTGTTTAAACATCTTTGTATGTCAGTATTCAACATTCTTATTTTTAAAATGTTGCAAATGTTTTACAAAGAGATCAATAAGTAGATGAAATAGTGACAAGCACGCACTTGGAGGTTTGGAATGAACTTAGTTTGGTAGTTGAACACGTTTTAATTATTAAAGAAGCTAGTTCAGACCGTAGAAGCTAACACTGTCTCATGAGTGCTGTGTCATTGTGAAGGTTAGACGTCATCGTGATTAGAATATTCTAATTGCCTCATAGCTTTCTCCATGATACTTCCACATTTGCTACTAAACATGCTTGAACTTTAGCTATGCACAAAAAAAAAAAAAAAAGAGAGACCTATGTAAGAAGATAAGAAAAAAATAATTTGGATGTGTAGGAATCCTGTGGGAGGGAAGGAAGTTGCTCCGATACAGAGATGTGTCTACTGACTCATTACTTGCCTTTTTCCGAAAGAACTACCTGCTCATCCTAAGAACAAAGAGCAGTTAGCTAATTAGTGTCTTTGAAATCCCTCAAAGAAAGTATCCTGATAACTGTGACCTTTGTTTTACTTCAAGTTCTTGATCTCTCCCTCTGCTGCGACTTCAATTTTTGCTTTGTTTTAGGACAATTTATATAATTGCACCCTCTAAATTATATGATCCGTAAAGGCAAGAGTATACATCTTTATGTCCTTCGTGGGCTCAGCACAGCCACGAGGCTTTGCTCATAGTAAGTCCCCAAAAATATTCGAGGAAAGAGAGAACAACTATTGTCTATGTGCAAAGCACTGTGTTACATCCTGGGAACACACCAGTGAACAAAACAGTCATTTAAATGTAGAAGTCACATATCAAAATAAATAATCATATATGCAAATATAAACTTATAAACTATTATAACTAATATTAAAGGGGATGATTGATTAATATAATATGACTGAGGTGGGAGTTAGAGAAAGGCTTCTCTGAATAAGTGATATTTAAGTTGAAATCTGGGCTGAGGAGTTCTCCAGGTAGAAAGCGAAGCAAAACACATTCTAGCAAGAAGGAAAAATTTTATAGAAGGTAGGCAGGGGCTTGAAGAACTGAAATAGGTTAAAATTTAGAGTTTCTCTCCCTCCCTCTCTCTCCTTCTTTCTCCCTCCACCCCGACCCTCACCCCCACCCCAATAATCCATTCCTTTTCCTCCTTGTAAAAAGTTAGCAGATGGGGGGCTTCCTTGGTGGCGCAGTGGTTGAGAATCTGCCTGCTAATGCAGGGGACACGTGTTCAATCCCTGGTCTGGGAAGATAACACATGCCGTGGAGCAATTAAGCCCGTGTGCCACAACTACTGAGCCTGTGTTCTAGAGTCCGTGAGCCACAACTACTGAAGCCTGTGTGCCACAACTACTGAAACCCATGCGCCTAGAGCCTGTGCTCCGCAACAAGAGAAGCCACTGCAGTGAGAAGCCCATGCACCGCAATGAAGAGCAACCCCCATTCGTCACAACTAGAGAAAGCCCACACGCAGCAACAAAGACCCAACGCAGCCAAAAATTAAGAAAAAAAAAAAAAAAGTTAGCAGATGCCCATCCCCCCAAAGAAATAAACTAGGTCAATAGGAAGCCATTCCTTCTTCGTTACATCTGAGATCTACAGCAGCTGGGAACTTCTATCTACAGTGAGAATCACAGACATATACCCCCCTGATTGTCTGAAGAAATATTTCTTTCTGTTGAAAAAAAAGGCTTATTAGTCCAAAAAGATTGGGAGACTTAAATAGCCAGGTAACTTTGATGTAAAAATTATTGAAGTGTCCTCTTTATTCTAATGGTATTTTTGTCTTCAGTAGGTGATTGCTAACTTTTACTACCCTAAGCTACAGCCTAAATACCATTTCATGTCATTTTGAGAGTTTCATTTTTCTCATTTGACAGTTTTAAATCAAGTGTATTAAAACACTTTTTAGATGTGTTCAAAGCAGAGATAGAGTAACGAATACGCCACATCAAATTTCAGGAGAGTAAAATGAGTATGTAAAAAGATTTACTATGACTGAATTTTATGTGATTTAAAATTAGTTATTGATGCATATATAATATATTGCAGTGTTTCCACATTCATGATATTATTGAAACCGTTTCACTTTCAAATGACATTTTAAAAGCTTTATCATTAAGAAAAATAAAAGTCTGTTGAAACCCTAATGAGCCTTGATATATACTATAATGACCATACCTGCTATTATTATTAGCCACCGATGTTCCAAATAATTTGAAAGCATAGAGAAGACAGTTTTGTCACAGTAGAGGTTGGGCCAAGTAGAATAAACCCAGGGCTAAAAAATTAGTGTGTTCTAGAGAATTGTGATTAGTGTTAATTTGTCCATTTTCCTTTTTGATTTCTTTTTCAACCTGGGAAATTATCTAGACCAGTCTTTTGTGTTTGTTTTTCTAGTAATTGTCATACAAGGCCCATTGCTTGGTATCCTCATAGAAATAGCAGCCTCTATTAACTGTCTGTTGTTCCTCTAATTATGGTTTACTGGGATGAGTATGAAAGAATAGAGATAAAAATTGGAGTGGGGTACACCAGCAGAAGTGTTTGTGTATATTAGCCTGAGAAAACGTCCATTCGAAATCATTCCGATCACATTCCAAAACCCTTTGGGAAGTTATATAAGATGAAACACTAGTCTGCATTTGACACTGAATTTTAATAAATAATGGATTTCAATATATTTAGGTTTGGAATAATTTAAAGATCCCTCACTCACACAGAAAGAATATGGTAAATAGATGAGAGTGCTTTGGAAATAATAAGTATAACTGTTTGGACCTCAATATTTAACTAATTTCTACCTTTACCTTACTTATACACCTGTACCTCTAATACACTGGGGAATTCCTCTCTCCTTTTACAGCTAAAAGAAAAGGAAGTAGAGATAAGTCAGATAAATAATTTCACCCAGAAAATTCCTGGTGCCACCATGAGCATTCAATATTTGAATAAAGGACATGGAAAGGACAGCTGGGCCCATACTTGACAATATACCATTTCTCATGGAAGAATAGGAAAATAGCTACTATTATAATCAGTACTGTTCAACAGGGTGTGAACAAATCAGTCATATATTTTGAATTTTTGTTTCACTTCTTCAAAATTTTAGGCTATGAGTTATATTAAAAAGAAAATTGGATGTAAATAATATAATTCTGAACCATGCCTGAAAAATTTCATGACTCTGAGACACTGGGTAAATTATTCATGCTTTTTAGGGCTAGGTTTTCTCAACAATTAAAACCTTGAATATTAAACAGTTAAAACAAAAGTTGAATATTGTGACTTCAAAATAATATACTTCAGTAAAGTTGCAGGATATGAAATTAGTGTACAGAAATGTCTTGCATTTCTATAAATACACTAAAAAAGAACTGTCAGAAAGAGAAATTAAGAAAATACTCCTATTTACAATTGCATTAAAAAGAATAAAATACCTAGGAATAAATCTAAGGAAGTAAAAGACCTGTACTTGGAAAACTATAAGACACTGATGAAAGAAATTGAAGACAACACAAACAGATGGAAAGATACACTGTGTTCATGGATTAGAAGAATACTGTTAAATATTACTCAAGGCTATATGGCCCAAGGCAATCTACAGATTCAACACAACCCCTATCAAAGTAGCAATGATATTTTTCACAGGAACTAGAACAAGTAATTTTAAAATTTTCAAGAGATTATCAACATCCAAAAGTCTTGAGAAAAAACAAAGCTGGAGCTATCAGGTGCCCTGATTTCAAACTATACTACAAAGCTACAGTCATCAAAACAGAATGATACTGGCACAAAAACAGACACATAAAGCAATGGAACAGAACAGACAGCCCAGAAGTGAACACACACTTATATGGTCAACTAATCTATGACAAAGGAGGCAAGAATATACAATGGGGAAAAGACAACCTCTTACAGAATATTACTCAGCCATAAAAAAAGAATTAAACCTTGCCCTTTTCGACAACATGGATGGACATAAAGGCTATTATGCTAAGTGAAATAAGTCAGACAGAGAAGGAAAGATACCATATGATTTCACTTATATATAGAGTCTAAAAAAATGAAACAAATGAACAAACATAACAAAACAGAAACAGTCATAGAAACAGACAACAAATAGGTTGTTGCCAGAGGGGAGGGCAGTGGAGGGATGAGTGAAATTGAGAGGTGACAGTCATTTCATTATGCATGTAAGTCATTCATTATGCTGTACCCACCTTAAACTTAGTGCTGTATGTCAGTTATATCTCAGTAAAACGGGAAGAAAGAAATAAGTTGTATTCTTCCCTCTTCTAATGTCTTTCAAAAATTTATCTTTGTCATTGGTAGCTGCAGTTTCATTATGATGGGTTTAGTTATGATTTTCCTTTTATTGCATCTTATTTGGGATTCGTTGGCCTTCTGAAATCTTTCTTTTGGTGTTGTCATCTGTTTTGGAAAATTCTTTGCCTTTTCTCTTAAAATACTGCTTTAATCACAATTTATTTCTTTTTTCTTACTAGGAATCCATTTGGAGTTATTCTCAGCTGTCTATCATGATTGTCCTTTACTCACTTTTTCTTGCTCTCCCTGCATATTATCCTATTAACTTTCTTTATCATATAACAACTTTGTTGAAACATAATTTTTTTTTTTTCGGTATGCGGGCCTCTCACTGTTGTGGCCTCTCCCGTTGCGGAGCGCAGGCTCCGGATGCACAGGCTCAGCGGCCATGGCTCACGGGCCCAGCCGCTCCGCGGCACGTGGGATCCTCCCAGACTGGGGCACGAACCCGCGTCCCCTGCATCGGCAGGCGGACTCTCAACCACTGCGCCACCAGGGAAGCCCTGAAATATAATTTATATGCCTTACAGTTTGCTAATTTAAAGTCTGTAATTCAGTGGCTTTTAGTATATTTACAGAGTTTTGCAAACTTTACCACAATCAATTTTAGAAACTTTTCATCAACCCCCTCCCCATAAAAGAAACTCTGTAGCCATTAATAATCACTCCTCATTTTCCTTCAGCCTTCCCTCTTGTTGTCTTATTGATGCTTGTAAAGTATTCTATCCTTTAGTTTTAATTTTATTTTACTCTTTTTGTAATGGAGTGTTGGTGCGAGTAACTTAACCTGCTATATTCTCAGAAAAAATAGTTATATCCTTTAATCTTTCCTCCTCTCTAGTCTTTTAAAAGCAGATTCCTTAAAAATTTATATTAAAATAAATATCATGACTACTGAACTGGTATTCCATGTCTTCTAACCCTTTTATAATTACATATCTCATATTTTCATTTATTTCTGTCTTTTTAGGAAAATATCTGAGTTTAGTTCTTTAATTTACTAATTTGTTCTTTAGCTAAGCATATCTTTTATATTTTAAATAGCTTCTTTATATTTAATGCTATATATATTAAAATATCTAATATTTAACTTTCATATCCTACTGTAAAAAAATTTGGATAATGCAATATTTTCAACAATCCCCATACATATTCAAAAGTCCTTTTCTCCTTGTCACCTCAATGCTGTGGTCTTAGCTGTAAATACTTTATTTCATTAAGTTTGTTATCCCTTCCTTTCCTGGAATAACTTTCCTTGAATGGTTGTTGATTCACTATGTGCTTTGGATTGTCAGTCAGTGCCAACAATTGCTGCTCATACAGTCAGCCTTTGGGGAGCAGTAGGTTTTGCTGCTGATCTGTTTCCTGTGGTTCTGGAAAAGGGAAAGTTATGCTGATACGTGGGAATCCTTGACGGATCTTATTTGCATACATGCACATCCAGTTTATCAAACATTGGGACACTGAAACAAATGCTCCCATTTATTGATCTTTCTGATCAATAAATTCATGTCTTTCACTGAAGACGTCTTAACTCTACTGTCAGTACCCATGAGGCAAGAGGGAGAATATGCAGGGGATAGTTCACCTCTAGGGGAACCCAAACAAATGACCTCTGTGTCCCCTCTTCCTCCTACTACCTACATCTTTAAGTAGGAGGCAAACACTTATATGTATTAATCAATGAACTCCTATCTTCTTTCCATCTTTTAGGAATTTTGCACAATTTCTGAAACACAGAGACGTCTACGTTTTGCTTTCCAGCAAAAATGGTAATGAATTAATTTATTTTAATAGCTTTTGGAAAATAAGAATAAAACATAGCATGAGTCTGGCCCAGGATCTTTAAATCAATATGTAGCACATTGAAATTAGTATAGGATTAATTAATGTATATAAAGCATGGCTTTGCAAATCAGTGAGTTAAGGGTAAATTATTCAATAAATCATGTTGGTACAATCATTTAACTGTTTGAAAAATTGGAAAAAAATTGTCAGATCATCATGTTTAAGAGATTCTTTTTATCATAAAACAAACAGGAAAAAAATGATAGATCTGACAATGTAAAATTGAATATTTGATACATCAAAAATATCATAAATAACTGCAGAATAGTTAGAACTTATGTTTTCATGTTGGAAATGCTTAATAAACAAATGAGTACAATGAGAGATGCAAATATCATATTTGAGAATAATTATTAATTTCAGAAAATGCAGTTGAATATGGTGATATTATATAGTGGTGTCAGCTTGATAAAATAGTTGAAATAATTATGATAATTCAGTGACAAGTCTAATGATATTAAAGATTAAAAAATTAATTTCCTGTATATGAGTCATTTTAAACATATCATCAAATGAAAGAGTCCCTTTGACCTAACATAAAAAATATGTCATCCATTAAAAAGAAATATGCAGGACCCATGTAAAAAATAACTTTAATATATTTGAGAGAAAGAAAAGAAACAATGGGAAAATTAAAACATACTTTATTTTAGACAAAGAAGGCTGTTATAAACATGTCTTTTTTTTCTAAAATAAAAACATCTATAATATTATTGCATCTACAGTATAATAAGAATTATGATAACCACAAGATGAGAGGAGATATTGCGGGAAGAGACTGAAAAACACTACTAAAGATTATCCAAAAGTATATAAAATCCTATAAAATATAAGTAATGGAAGAAATCTAGTTGTATGACATTTAAAAGTTGGTATTAAACACAATTAAAGCAGATTAATGAATTGAACTAGAGAGTCTAATAATAAATACTTGGGAACTTAAAATATGCACTTCAAAATCACTATGGTGAAGAAATCTGTCCAATTAAAAATTTTGGGACACAAAGCTAGCACTTTAGAGGAAGATTATGAAGTGGGATACTTTGACTAAAATCAGGTACAGATGGCTCCAAAATTTTAATTAAATAAATACAAAATAAGCAGTAATCATTGAACAATTACTTAATCTTCAATATTATACAAGCTTCACCCCCTTTGAGCATGGTAGGAAACCTAGAAGATATAAGAGTATACAGCTCCATCGAAATATACATGATAAAATCATCTTCCCAGCAAAAGTAACATCATAAGCAAAATCAAATACAAATTGAAAAAAAAAATCCAAATACATATAATAGACATTGAGCAGTGTCTTAATATCCAATAATCCTTACAAATCATAAAATTAGTCTGAATTTACCAATATAACATTTGAGGAAATTGTATTTTAGACAATTCGCAGGGCCAATATCAATAGCACTTATAAGAAAAATTAGTCAACTTTTTTAAAACTCCAAAAATTGAACATTATGTTCCACACGACCTCCACCCATTGTGAGGAGCACATTACAAACGTCACCTTTTCCAACACATGCACGAGTACTGCGAAGTAGGAAACTCTTGGTATCCTGATTTCCACATGCAAACACTTAGACTCAGCAGAGAAAAATATTTCTCAAATGTTGCACAGCTACTTGGATTAAGTAGCAGCTGTTTTAAATTTATATACACACATATATACACACTTATATGTTATGTTCTGTTATATATAAATATATGTATTTGTATATATAAGCTGTTTATAGATGTAACCATCTGAAATTCTATAGTGCCTTAAAAGCAAGAAGAAATGGGAAGGAAGCTTCTAAGTTTTTTGAGTAGATGAGTGACAGGGTTAAAGTGTGTGTGTGTGTGTGTGTGTGTGTGTGTGTGTGTGTGTGTGATGGTTACAATGGTGGGAGAACACAATAAGGATTTGATGTATTACAAACTGTAGGTGAGGAGAAATGCTCGGAGCTAGGCATATTCCCTGTAGTACTATAATAAAATTTGGGAAAGGAAGAGAGAGAAAGTCTGAAAGGGGTTTTACAGCATGAGAACAGACTTGGTAATTTATTATTCTCATATTAAAGGAATCAGAAGAGTGAGGGAGAAATCAACACTATTCATACCTGGAGCAAAGTTTTCTGAAAAGCTTTCTGGACTGTTCCTGAGTTTCTCTTGTGATAAGTGGTGATACTGAAGCCAGAGAACCACTTCCTTCCGAAGACATACATTTAGGCAAGAACAAGAAACAGGTAGGAACTCTTGCCATGATTCTTTCCGTCTTTACATGATTCTAATATTTTTATGCAAGAATTACAATGATTAGAGCAATGTAAAACAAAATGAGAGCTTCATTGAATTAGCAGTTTAAACTTGTGCTATATTAGCATCATGTTGAATTATTACTCATCCTTGCTATTATAACATTTAACAGGGAATTACACTGTCATGTCAGACTAGTGTAAAAAAAAAAACCCAAAACATAATGGGGCATGATGTAAAAGCTATTATAAAAGATATTCACTATTAGGAGTACGTGCAATCTCTCCAATATTACTATTTTGGATTTTCCCATAGGTATCTTCACCAAGATACCTATGGGGGGGTCTGAGAAATTGAGAATGGAGAACAGAATTTGAGTGGCTAAGTACTGTCTTGAATAGGATTTCAATGGAAAAACTAAATTATTTTTTGTCATCCTTCCTTGGGAAATTTCAAGGTATGTTTTGAAATTTGGGGCTTCTATACTGAATTTTTTTTCATTTTCTCATTTTAATGCAATATATTGGGATTCTAGTGGCAGGTTTGCTAATGGATTGTTCTTAAAGTCCTTGGATGTCCCTAAATGTTTTGTATATTCTTAATTTAAATAAAGAGTTTATAATGAGCCAACTGGGCTCACTGAGCTGGTGATGTGGAACTTAGTTTGGATCTGCAGCAAATGGTCCCTGTGTTGTTTTCATCTGTGTACAGCAGGAATCAATTAATGTAATGGCATTGGATATCTGCTGCTGCTGGAAAAAAAATGCTGTGGGCTCTTTCCAGGTGTCTAAAGATAAAGATGGCCAATGTTTGGTTTCTCTGGTGATCATTTAGTTTAGTGATCTATATGAATGAGAAAACTTAAATATTTGATTGAAATTTTTTTTAAGTCTTACTATTCAAAGATTCAACTTTATCATTATATCCTTAATATTATCTCCTTTGTTCCCTTTCACATAGCACTGAAAAACCACCATTCCCATTTTTGTGAATTCCTTTCTTGTGTTCCTCATCTGAGCTCCCCATTCTTATAGTCCTCAGACATCTGGTGACACTTTAATCCATTTGTTCTCACTGTGGTTGATGTGAGTCTCTCCCTGAGATAGATTCAGTTTGTTTTTTTTTTAATTTTAAAGTTTTTCATTGAAGTATAGTTGATTTTAAATGTGTTAGTTTCAGGTGTACAGCAAAGTGATTCAATTATACATATATATGTATATCTATTCTTTTTCAGATTCTTTTCCCTTATAGCTTATTACAGAGTATTGAGTATAGTTCCCTGTGCTAGCTATACAGTACGTCCTTGTTGGTTATCTATCTTATATATATTAGTGTTTATATGTTAATCCCAAATTCCTAATTTATCCCTTCCTTCCCTTTCCCCTTTGGTAACCATAAGTTTGTTTTCTATATCTGTGGGTCTATTTCTGTTTTGTAAATAAGTTCATTTGTATCTTTTTTTTAGATTCCATATATAAGTGATATCATGTGATATTTGCCTTTGTCTGGCTTACTTCACTTAGTTTGATAGTCTCTAGGTCCATCCATGTTGCTGCAAATGGCATTATTTTATTCTTTTTCATGGCTGAGTAATATTCCATTGAATATATATGTACCACGTCTCCTTTATCCACTCATCTGTTGATGGACATGTAGGTTGCTTCCATGTCTTGGCTTTTGTAAATAGTGCTGCAGTGAACATTGGGGTGCATATAAGATTCAGCTTTAATGGTGCCAGTTGATGTGATTTGGGGTGGGCTCCTTAGGAGAAAGAATACAAAATTGTGAATAAAATATTAAATATGAAATTAAGCCTTTATTTAAATGAGAAAATGTATCATGGCAAATATATGCTTTAAAAGTTGGCAACACAAACATTATAAATGCACAATAGCATTGTTATTAATTAGCTGTCTGTTATACCTCTGTAATGCTTTTCCATGCATTTTTGGCTGTATATTGATTCCTTAAAATGCCTCTTCATATAGGAATTTTTTGTGCTGTCTTCTATAAAGAGACTAGAAAGATAATTCAGTACTTTAGTACGGTTGCTTAAAATCTATTGTTATTAGTAGTAACAATATAGTAGATGTAGAAGTTTAGGGAATTTTCCTTCTGCTTTACAGCTCATTACAGATAATACCATGTTTTATAAGTGATCTCAATAAACTTTATCAAACTTCTTTTATACATACATTGCAAGATTACTGAGCATTTCAAGTTTTCTCATGCAATGACTTAAATATGTTTTGAAATAACTACATACATAACCAATTTGTTGCCAATGTCCTCTATTCAGTGGCACATGAAAATTTTATGTTATTTACATTGATGTCAATATTTGCATCAGATCAGCAAGAAATTTAATTTTTTTCAATGTCTTCTCATGTTTCATGTCTCTTCATTAAGGAGAATTCTCAAACAATTTAAGAGTCTATTCATTACTTCCATTTTAAAGGGAGATTTTCCTCTTAATGAACTGCTACTTTTATGTGATCTAATCATTGGGGGGTCACGTTTGCTTCTCTATATAAAAATATTTATAATTTCATTGCTTTGGTGCCTTCACTTTATAATCCATTTTATCTGAATCTTCTCTTTTGTTTATTAATTAAACATGAGAAAAGAAGCTACCATTCATAAGTCCAGATCAGAGTCTGTAATTTCTCAGGTTTTTTTTATTGGAATGTTCATTATCTTTTCATATTGCAGTTAAAATAGTGTAATTCCAAATAAGCTTCTTCTGAAATGGATCCCTACGATGTCCAGTGCTA
Source organism: Physeter macrocephalus (assembly GCF_002837175.3). Classification (NCBI taxonomy): domain Eukaryota; kingdom Metazoa; phylum Chordata; class Mammalia; order Artiodactyla; family Physeteridae; genus Physeter; species Physeter macrocephalus. Next base: position 53,767,981 of record NC_041231.1, on the reverse strand, counting down.
CTCCAACAATATCCTACACGTGGCAAAGTGTGAAAATAGTGATCTAAACCAATTCAAGTAAAATACCTTAATATAGAAATTTTTACAAAAGCCTGTGAACACACATGTGACCATATTTCTAGGGCTCCTATCAGAGCCTTAAAAGGGATTTATGCAAGCAGGGGGTCTGCAAGCATGAGTTCTTTTTTTTTTTCTTTTTAAGAAAATGTTGTTTTTTATTGTTTAATAACATTATATAAGTTTTCTGTGTACAATATTATATTTCAACTTCTGTATACACTGCAGTGTGCTCACCACCAAAGTTTAGTTTCCAACAATCACCATTGAGTTGACCCCCTTTACCATTTTGCCCTCCCCTCACCTCATTCCCTTTGGTAACCACTACTCTGTTTTCTGTATCTGTGTTTTTGTTTTTTAGATTCCATATATGAGTGAAATCACACAGTATTTTTCTTTCTCCATCTGACTTATTTCACTTAGCATAATACCCTCAAGGTCCATCCATGTTGTTTCAGATGGCAAGATTTTATCATTTTTTAATGGCTTTTTTCATCTTCTTTATCCATTTATCTGTCAGTGGGCACTTAGGTTGTTTCCATAGCTTGGCTATTGCAGATAATGCTGTGATGAACATAGGGGGTGCATATATCTTTTCAGATGAGTGCTTTTATATTCTTCAAATATGTACCCAGAAGTGGAATAGCTGGATCGTATGGTAGTTCTATTTTCAACTTTTTGAGAAAATCCATACTGTTTTCCACAGAGGAGGCATGAGTTCTTTACTGTCATCAGAAATCGTCTGCCTCTGGTTCCTCCCCTTTCATGTGATATGACCTTTTAGTCTGAAATAGAAAAGTTAGAGGTTAGTTGGGCTTGGAGAAATTTAAGAAAACTCATTTATTTTGTCAGAAACGCATCAAAAAGTGTATGTGCAACCGACAGATATATAAGTGAATGTGTCATTAGGTAAGAGCATGAATTTCTGAGAGTAAGTTGGCAAAGGACTGAATAAACAAAAGTGTAAAAATATGAGAATGTAAAAGAGAACAAGAGTTTGTGTGCATGCACTCGGAATACTTTGTGAAGGACTTAGGACATGATTGGGAAATTTTGAGAATAAGTCTGGGTGTGCCTGAGAGTGGGAATGCGTAAGAATTTGAATGAGTAAGGGTATGAATGTGCAAACGATGCTGAGTGTGGCAGAATGTTGCTTTGGAATGCGTTGTGATCAAGTAAAACATTGATAAGTAAAATAAAGCAACAAATAAACCCAAGTCTCCCATTACTGAATTGTTGTCAGATCCTCTGCCTATCACCATGACAACCTACAATACATTAAAAAACCAGCCAGGATATTGTCAGGAAAGATGGGAAGTACAAGCCACCAATGCAGACATTTCCTCCCATTTTAATATATATTTCATCAGATTTTACACCTTCTTTTTTCCAAGATCTTTGCTTTCCATTTTACTTATTATCTGTGAAAATTTGATTTTTTTTTTAGATCTTAATATAGTGACTCTTGATACTTTGTCGCTAAGGATATTTAACATGAAGAGCAAATGAATTCCAAAATTATGTAACTCTTACATATCAACCAGAAAAAAGTTACAGGTAAGATATTCCAAGATAAAATGGAATATTTGTTATCACTGGATACGTTATGATAGAAGGCTGTGGGAAGCCCTGGAAGACAAAAGTTGCGAATACTAAGTAAATCACCGTGATTTTGGTCTCTCTATTTCTGAAAAATTCTTATTAAAGTTCTCAGAATCAGTTTCTGCTGCATAAAACAGAAATTAAAGTAGATGGACATTTATTTCACTGTAACATAAAATAAGTTCAGATGTAAGCAGTACTGGGGTGGTTTAGAAACTTTATGTCAGGGACCCAGGCTCCTCCAGTTCCTCTTTGCCGTCCGTAGGTCATTTATGGCAGATTGAAGATGGCGCAAATTCTTCGCCCTTCTCCCATTGGGAGGTGAGGTCTGTGTCCCCACTCCTTGAATCTGAGCAGAATATGTGACTACTTTGAATAATAGAATATGGCAGAAGTGACACTGTGACAATTTCTAGGCCATGCCTCAAGGTACTGTCAGTTTCTACTTCCTCCTTCTTGAAACATTTGCTCTTAGAGCCCTGAGCTGTCATGTAACAAATCCAGCTACCCTATTGCAGAGATCATCCAGACAGGCTCTGAGACTACATGGAGAAGGAGAGGGGTCCAGATGTGTCCAACCTTTCAGCCACTCTTATCAAAATGCCAGAAGTGAGAATAAGTTGCCATGGTTCTAGCAGACCAGGCCAGCTGCTCACCTGAATTTCAGTGAGATACCTCAGTTGATCCTCTGTGGAACGGAAGAATCATCCACAGAATTAGAATATATAATCTAAATGTTTGTCTTTTCAGCTGCTAAGTTTTAGGGTATTTTATTTTATAACATACCAGTAGACTACAGTTTTATCTTATGATGCAAGATGAGCTGAAGCCATCATATCGTGTTGCAGGAAACCATGCAGGAGAAAGGAGAAAAGGACAAAAAAGTACACGGCCCCTACCTTTAGGGAGACTTTCCGGAATAACATTCCTTTTTAAAAATAACTGGCCAAAACTTGGTCACATGGCCACATTTGGCTGCAAGAAGGACTTGGTAAAGTAGTCTTATGGATGAGCATATTGCCAGGCTAAACAGATTTGGTTATTTTACCAAGGGAGAAGAGGGATGGATGTCAGGTTAGGCAACTAGAGTATCTACTACGTTCCCTCAACTCTCTGTTGAACATAATATTTTTTCCTATTAAAATTTTTTTTTTTAAGATTTTATTTTTTAGAGCAGATTTAGTTCACAGAAAATTGAGACTTTCCATATAGTCGTGCCCCCACACGTGCATAGCCTCTGCAATTATGAACATCCCCTACCAGGGTGGTACCTTTGTTACAATAGATGAACCTACAAGGACACATCATAATCACCAAAAGTCCATAGTTTATGTTATGGTTCACTTTTTTTTTTTAAGGGTCATTTATCTTTTTGTGTGTTGCATTTTTAAAGTTTTTTTTTTAATTAATTAATTTATTTTTGGCTGCGTTGGGTCTTCGTTGCTGCACGCGGGCTTTCTCTAGTTGTGGAGAGCTGGGGCTACTCTTCGTTGCGGGGTGCGGGCTTCTCATTGCAGTGGCTTCTCATGTTACGGAGCACGGGCTCCAGGCACATGGGCTTCAGTAGTTGTGGCATGTGGGCTCTAGAGCACAGGCTCAGTAGTTGTGGCACATGGGCTTAGTTGCTCTGTGGCATGTGGGGCCTTCCTGGACCAGGGCTCGAACCCGTGTCCCCTGCATTGGCAGGCAGATTCTTAACCACTGCGCCACCAGAGAAGTCCCTATGGTTCACTTGATGGGTTTGGACAAATGTATAATGACCTGTATGTGTCAGTATGGTATCACACAGACAATTTACACTGCTCTGAAATCCTCTGTGCTCTACCTGTTCTTCCCCTACCCTGACACCAATCCCTGGCAACCACTTTTGGAAAACTTTGGAGATCTTTTTACTGTCTCCATAGTTTTTCCTTTTCCATAATGTCACATAATTGAAATCATATAGTAAGTAGCCTTTTCACCTTAGCTTCTTTCACCTAATAATATGCATTTCAGGTTTCTCTGTGTCTTTTGGTGGCTTAATAGTCATTTCTTTTCAGTGCTAAATAATATTTCATTGTATAAATGTACCACAGTTTATTTATTAATTCACCTACTGAAAGGTTACTTCCAAGTTTTGGTAATTATGTATAAAAAGGTTATAAACATCCATATGCAGGTTTTTGTGGGTACATAAGTTTTCAGCTTCTTTGGGTAAAATATCAAGGAGTACAGTTGCTGGATTATATGATAAGAGTAGGTTTAGTTTTGTAAGAAAACACCAAACTGTCTTTCAGAGTGACTGTCCATTTTGCATTCCTCCCAGTAATGTATTCCTATTGCTTCACATCCCATCGGCATTTAGTGTTGTCATTGTTTTGGATTTTGGCCATTCTTATTGGTATGTAGTGGTAGCTAATTGTTTTAACTTGCCTTTCCATGATGATCTATGATGTGGAGCATCTTTTGATATGTTTATTTGAGGGTTTGTTAATTTTTAAGGGTTGTTTGTTAATGTTGAGTTGTAAAACTTCTTTGAATATATGTGGATATATTAAGACGTGTCTTGGCAAATATTTTCTTCCTGTCTATGGTGGAATTCCCATTCTATTGATATTGTCTTTCACAGAAGAGAAATTTTTTTTTATTTTAATGAATTCCAGCTTATCAATTATTTCTGTAATGAATCATGCCTTTAATGTTTGTTGTATCTAAAGAGGCATCACCCTACACAAGGTCATCTAGTTTTTCCTCTATGTTATCATTTAGTTTTATAGTTTTCATTTTACATTTAGGTCTAAGATCCATTTTGAGTTAGTTTTTATGAAGGGTGTAAGATATATGTCTAGATTCTTTTTTTCTGCATGTGGCTGTCCAGTTCTTCCAGCACCATGTGTTGAAAAGTTTATCTTTATCTTTGCTCTGCTGTAATGCCTTGTTCCTTTGTCAAAGATCTGCTGACTATATTTATGGAGGTCTGTTTGGGGGCTTTAAATTCTATTCCACTGAGCTGTTTGTATGTTTACCAATACCACACTGTCTTGATCACTGTACTTTATAGTAAATCTTGAAATCTGGTAGTGTCAGTCATCCAACTTTGTTCTTCTCCTTTAATATTATGTTGGCTATTCTGGGTCATTTGCCTTACCTATAAACTTGAGAATCAGTTTGCCAATTACCACAAAATAACTTGCTGGAATTTTTATTGGGATAGCATTGAATCTATAGATCATTTTGGGAAGAACAGACATCTTGACAAAATTAAATCTTCTTATTCCTGAGCCTGAAATATCTTTTCATTTAGTTATTCTTTGATTTCATTCATCACAGTTTTGTAGTTTTCCTCATATAGATATTGTACACATTTTGTTAGATTTATATGTAAGTACTTCATTTTGGGGATGCTAATGTAAATGGTATTGTGCTTTTAATTTCAACTTCCACTTGTTCATTTCTGATATAAAGTGAAGTGATTGATTTTGTATATTAACCTTGTATCCTGCAACCTTGTTATAATCACTTATTAGTTCTAGGGGTTTTTTTTGGCCAATTCTTTTGGATTCTATAAAAGGTGATCATGTCATGCCATCTGTGAATAAAGGCAGTTTTATTTATTCCTTTCCAATCTGTATACCTTTTATTCCCTTTTCTTGTCTTACTGCATTAGCTAGAACTTCTAGTACGGTGCTGAAAAGGAATAATGAGAGGGGACATTTTTGCCCTGTATCTGATTTTAGTGGAAAACTGCAGAGTTTCTCACTATTAAGTATTATGCTATCTGTAGGTTTTTGTATATTGTCTTTATTAAGTTGAGGAAATTCACTTTGATTCCTAGTTTACGGAGAGTTTTTATCATTAATGGGTGTTGGTTTTTGTCAGATACTGTTTCTACATCTATTGATGTAATTATGTGATTTATCTTTTTGGCTTGTCGATGTGATGGATTACAATAATTGATTTTTGACTGTTGAATTGGCCTTTCATACCTGGGATAAATAACACTTGGTGTGATGTATAATTATTTTTGTACATTCTTGGATTCAATTTAATAATTTGTTAAGGATTTTTTAATGTATCTTTATGAGAGATACTGGTCTATAGTTTGGTCTATAGTTTTCTTGTTATATCTTTGCCTGATTTTGGTATTAGGGTAATGCTGGCATCACAGAATAATTTAGAATGTATTCCCTCTGCCTCTGTCCTCTGAAAGAGTATAATTTTTTCCTTAAATGTTTAGCAGAATTCACCAGTAAACTCCAATGGGCCTGGTGCTTCCTCTTTTGGGTGGTTATTAATTATTGATTCAATTTCTGTAATAGATAAAGGCTTATTCAGATTTTATAGTTTTTCTTGTGTGAGTTTTGGCAGCTTGTGTCTTTTCAAGGAATTGTTCCCTTTCATCCAGGTTATCACATATGTGGACATAGAGTTGTTCATATTCCTTTATTATCCTTCTAATGTCCATGGGGTCTGTAGTGATGTTCCCTTCCCCCTTTCATTTCTGATATTAGTAATGTGTTGTTCTCTCTATTTTTTCTGGGTTAGCCTAATCAACAGTTTTTGAACATTTAATATATTCTCAAATTCTCATTTGATAAAAATTTTAAGATAATAAGCAATAAATCTATATAACTGTTTAACGCTTGATAACAAATTACCAAAACCTAGTGGAATAAAAACAATACCCATTTATTAGGTCACAGTCCTGTAGACCAGAATCCAGGTGGGCTTGACTGGATCCTCTGCATAGGGTTGCACAGGGCTGAAATTAAGGTTTCATCTGGGCTGATCTCTTATCAGAATGATTTGGTGAATAATTTACTTCCATGTTCTCACTCAGATTGTTGGCTGAATTCAGTTCTTTGTGGCTGTAGGACTGAGGTTCTTGTTTCTCAGCTGGGGGATTCTCTCAGTAATTTAGGCCATCTGTATTCCATCTCACACAGCTTCTCCATCTTTAAACTAGAAACAGTGAGTCGAGTCCTTCTTACACCTTGAATCTCTGACATCTGCCTTCAGCCAGAAAAAGCTTTGTGCCTTAAAGGATTTATATATGTTTATGAGAAATTCAGAGCTTAGTAGGGAAGCAGACAAGGAAATAATTGAAACTAATTTTATTAGGGTTGATTTGGTAATGGGCAGCCCAGGGACTATCTTTAAAAACAGAAGTAGTATCTCTGACCTTACCAAAAGGTGAGGGAAACATTTCCATGAAAGGTGATAGCATGAGAAGTCTTGAAAGAGCAGTGTAAGTCATCAGGTAAAGGGGTGGAAGGGAAGAGCGTTTCGAGCAGAGTTTCTCTTACCTGCAATAGGATACAAAAGTTTGTTGTTTAGAGTTTAAAGGGAGGGAGCAAATACAGCCAACTGTTACCCTCCTTGCAGTTACTGGAGTTGAATTTGCACCCAAACAATAAGATTATCACACTGAGTACATTGGAAACATTTGTGGATAACAGTAAGAGAGCTCTGTACTTGCTTTTTGACTCTAGACTTATCTTTTATTTCTTAAAAGTGGCTGCTACATTACATTTTAATTTTTTTTCAATTAAATGGTTGATCATGTACTCCAGTTACAAAAGGAAATTGAAGGAGAATGTTATTAAATAGAAATGGCACATTAGTTACCTATAATGAAAAAACTCAGCAGACTGAATAATGGGACTTCAACGGCTTAGACAACAATAGGTAGATGTGGCCAGAGTCTTGAATTGCTGCACATAAAAAAACTTTTCTGTGGGTCGGTTTAGAAAATATTTTTTTTCCCCTGGCTGCACCTGAAGAGTTCTAAGTTTGTCCTCCCTTTGACTTTGAATCTCTGTGTGTAGTGGTTTTCAAAAATTAGCTTTTGTGTGATCAAACCACTCGTTTTTGATTCTAGGTTCAAAGCTTTAGTAATTATGTTCAGAGCATTGTAAAAAAAAAGTATAAATGCATCTTTAATGTATGGAGATTGGGAGAGCAGCAGCCAAGTGAAACTCTGCAACACAGGAGAGAGTACAGGAGGTCAGTGGAGCTGCTGAAAAGAACAGAAATTAGATCCTGTCAAAAAGGGGTGAAAGATTCAGACTCAGCCTAAGAACTGCGAGAGAGGAATGTTATAATATATCCCTTTATTTATGGAGGCAGAATATTAACCACTTAAAAGAATGTAGACAATTTGAAACCGGTAATACCTACCGCCTGTATTCCCACCTACCAACTCACGAGAAATCCAATTATTGGGTATTTTAAAGATCCTGTTGCATACACAGCATTTGCTGGGTATTAGTAGAAAGGCATAGCAGTTCATATTATATTTATGAATATCCCTGACTGAAAAGGAAAAGGCAGGTACAAGGTAATATAGGTTAGATTATGAGAGTTTTTTAAACCTCCAAAAAAAAAAAAAAAAAAAGAAGCTGCAGAGTTTAAAGCTCTTCTAATTAATATGGTGTGAAAATCAACGTGGGTCTTGGAGAAGAGATTTTGAAACAACTGTGTTTCACATTTGATGTATTTTTTAGATTTCTAAAAAAAATTGTACCTTTTTTCAATAAGCTCCTTGGCATATGCTCATTACCAAGGAAAATAAAACAGTTATATGACTAATTAGACTTCACCTTCTCAGTTCGGGAAAAGCTTGACAACCCCGCCCCTTGTTATCATAAACTAATGATGCCTCTGCACATTACATGAAACAATCAGTGGTGAGGTTCATTACAGCTGCATCATCTTGTTCCATAAATGTCAAGAGATTAAAGGTGAAAGCTTTAGTTTCACATTTTTTGTAGATGGAGTTTTAAAAGTTCAGTGTGGTCAGATTATTTTAAGATGACAGTGACAGTTTCTTCCTGATACCAAAATGTCCAGTGGAAAAGTCTAGAAACCTATTCAAAAAATTCTATTTGGTCTTGTTTATATTCATGTCAAATACTCTGTTTCATTGATTTTTTTTTTTTTACTCTGATCATCTACTGACAGGCTAAGTAAATGTTCTGAATTGTGCAGACAAAAAGACAATTTTTGTGTTTCTCAGTTTATGGTGAATTAACTTTGTGTACAACACTACTGTAATACCCCAAGCACACCCATCCCCTCTCTCTCCCTCTCTCTCTCTGCCTCTCTGTCTCTCTTGTTTATATTCATGTCAAATACTCTGTTTCATTGATTTTTTTTTTTTTTACTCTGATCATCTACTGACAGGCTAAGTAAATGTTCTGAATTGTACAGACAAAAAGACAATTTTTGTGTTTCTCAGTTTATGGTGAATTAACTTTGTGTACAACACAGTACTGTAATACCCCAAGCACACCCATCCCCTCTCCCTCCCTCTCTCTCCCTGCCTCACACACACACATACAAACAGCACAATTCTTTTAAGATGTTTAGAGTTTTCAGAAAGTAGCAGACTTGTTTGGTTTAGCTCAGTTCAGCATCTCTGAAGTTTCAAGGCAATCTATGTGTGTGTAACTTCTTGTAGAAATATTGTTCCCCGAAACAAACTATGGGGAAAGCTGTTTTAGATAATGCTTACAGAATATTTGTGATTCATCCAACTATCCGTGGAAATTGTTAATGTGTCATTGGAATAGATTTTTATAATAATGATTTGAAAAGTCTGTAATAACTTTCTCACCAATATAAGGCATTTTCTGGTATTGAAACTCCTCTCCTATTCTAGTCCCCTAATGGTTCTTTCTGAGAGTCAATAGGAAGTTAGAGATGATGGTGAGGCTGGATGATTTGGGGGTTCTAGAAATTTTTCCTCTTCTAAAAATATGAGGGAGTTGAACTGAACTATTTCTAAGATCTTTTGGAGCTTGAAAGTTGATGTCTTAGTGACCTAGCTCTGTGACTGACAGATTAATGACGAAGAAAAGTCACACTTTCTATGTGCTTTACTTCCTTCATTATTATTTCAGTATCCAACTAGCTCAAAAAAATACCATAGATTAAAGAAGACAGAACACATAAAACCACTGGACAAAACAACCACAACAAGAGAACATTTGTTGATTATTTTACTTAAGCTTTACAGTACCCCTTATTGTGGCTAGTTACTAATAATTCCCATATTACAGATGAGACTGAATCTCAAGAACTTTATGTAAGCTGCTCTATAGCTTACACCTAGAAATGGAACAATTGGGATATAAATCCAGGTCAGGGGAATTTCAGTTTCATTTCTTTTTCATGTTATTATGCTGATATTAGCATAGAAACAACAAATTTTAAGTTGAATGAGAGGAAGGAAATGGAAGACAGTGACATTTTGAAAGAATGAAAAATGCTAAAGAGAACCTGCATGTAGGCACTCACACTACCGACCCCTCAGGTAAGACCATGGTAAATAGAAAACCATTTAACTTAGGATATATTTTCAGAAAGTCGAAATTATGGTTAAAATATTGAGCTGAGCATCTAATTTGTATTCCAACATTCAAATTATAAGAGCATATTTTAATTTTCATTTTTCATATTCATATTTTCATGTATTATAAAAACTATCTTAATATTTGGGAAACTACACATGTCATAGGAGAAGAAGAAAAGTGGTGCCATGGCTTTTATTGAATTCTGGGTAAGTATGGACTGTTAATACGACACTAAGACCACTTTGAAGGTGAGAGGGTTGTTGAGCTGCAGAAATTTAATGTATGATGAAGTGAAAACAATTTTACCAAAAAAAAAAAAAGCTTGTTTTTAGGCCTTTAGATAGTCTTTTTTCAACATTTTAATTCAAAGATATAAATGCTGCCTTACTGTAGGAGACACAGCATTTTTTAGCATTTCTTTAAAGAAATTACGTATAAATTTCCTCTGAATAAGAAGGCTTTTAAAATTTGATCAGTAATAGTGCAACTTTTCAGAGCAAAAAAAAAATAGCGCACTTATTTCAGGAATGATGAGGACCTAGAGAACAAAAAACATTTTTCACTGAGATGTTATTTGTGTTGCTAAGGAAGACATAAAGATCATGGTGGAGTGTGATTAAAGGGTTAAAATAAACGAGAAGAATTTTTTTTTAAACCCAGAGGGAGAAGAAAGCCACAAGAAAATAGGTCCACTAATTAATGAGGAAGGGCATGAAATTAATGATGACTCTAAAACAGCTGAGTTATTGAACTCATTTTTTTTTTTTTAAATCTGCCTTTAACAAGAGAAATGAAGCAAAGAAATATAGACAATTAGGGAGTAATGAAGACATTGCAAAAATTGCTGTAACCAACATGAAGATAAGGGAATTCCTTACTTGGCAGTTGTTGGAAGATCCATATCACCCTGAGTTATTTAGGGGATTGACCAGCATATTTACTGAGCCATGCATATTTATTCCTAGAAAATGAAAGAATGTTAGCATCTTGGAGAATATGGAGAAAACAGACTCTTGAGGCTATTAGAAACTTCTGCCCAGGAAGGTAACCATCAGTAAAATGTGGCATTGAATACCCCCGAAAAATATTAAGAACGGGAAACTGGCAGAGTGCCTTCAATATGAATAAAGCAGGCCGCATGAATTCATAGTTTTGCCATCACACACCCACAAAAGAAATTGGAAGGCAAATAGCACAAGTCAAACATTTGGACATTAGGTTCATTTCTAATTTGATGAGTCACCCATTTGTGCATGAAAAATTAATGACTCAAAGAAAGTTATTAAATCATAGTTTTGGAAATAGGTTAAAGTTCATCATGAGTGATGAAACTGTGGGAGATTATATAAATGACTAATGGGGTTCAGTATGGGTTAATATTGGTTCTGTTTTGTTTAAAGGATTTATTATTTATGATTAGCAACATTATTAATGAGTTGTTTAAAAGATTTTTAAATGATGTTTTTCTCTTAAAGTCAGAGAAAATGTATAAAAACCACAAAGAGGCAAAAGTATCAAAACAGGACTGTGAATATCAAAGGGGAGACCTAGGCTCAAAAGGGCAGTGGATGGGGTGAGATAAGAGTTCTTAACCTAAATAGACGTTTCTCCAAAGAAGACATACAGATGACCAAGAAGCACATGGAAAGCTGCTCAACATCACTAATTATTAGAGAAATGCAAATCAAAACTACAATGAAGTATCACCTCACACCGGTTAGAATGGGCATCATCAGAAAATCTACAAACAACAAATGCTTGAAGTAAGTCAGAAAGAGAAAAACAAATATCATATATTAACGCATATGTGTGGAACCTAGAAAAATGGTACAGATGAACCGGTTTGCAGGGCAGAAATAGAGACACAGATGTAGAGAGCAAATGTATGGACACCAAGGGGGGAGAGTGATGGGGGAGGGGTGGGGTGGCAGTGGTGGGATGAATTGGGAGATGGGGATTGACGTATATACACTGATACGTATAAAATAGATAACTGATAAGAACCTGCTGTATAAAAAATAAAATTCAAAAAAAATAAGTATTCAAAAAAAAAAAAACTCAAGGGCCTTAGCTCGAGAACTTATACACATCTTGCAGTTCAAATGAGGCAGAAGTCCGACAGTGTGATAGCAGTCCTGATGAAAGAGATCACTGCTCTTAGCTATCCTAAAATTTTCTCAATGCTGGGAAGACTAGTTGGTGTCTTTTCTCATCTAATCAATAAGCAGCATGAAAAACATTGCATTCTGAAAACCATAGATTTATAGCTATGCTGTGGGAAAGAAAAAGCAGAAATGAACACAAAAGTGCCTGAAGATGAGTGAGAAGGCCCTCAAAAATCAAACGACCATGAGAACCTAAGTTAGCTCTGGGCTCTAGGCATTTTTGAGGAAATTTAGGGGAAATGCCCACATTAGGAAGTGCTAAGATTAGGAAAAGCCGATCAAAAATCTTTTGATTGAGTTGGTACAAATAAATACCGATTAACAGAAAAATGTAAAATCAGAAAATTTGAAAAAGCATAGAACAAGCAGTGATGATTTAATATTGCAGAGGAGTAACTCATCAGGCATATCGTGAACACTTGCTGCTGCATGGGAATACTAGGACGGAGCTGCAACGACTTAACCCAGCAGAGTGACTTGGTGAGCCTCTTCTAGTTCACTCATGAGATAAAAGGGTATTCTGGCTGCCCAGTTCAAGTCTTTGCTATTGATGAAAACTCACTACTTCTCAAAGAGGATACACTATATATTTTCTTTCTTTTATGTATAATCGAAGCACTTCTTCAGTGTTAATGAGAGCTCTGTGCTGTCAAACACTTGCAGTGTCTGACACACTGACCATTATCACTGCCACTTACATCACCCCTCCAGGGCAGGCATTGTTATCTAGGCATCACAAATAAGGAGAGTGACAGCCCCTTTAAGTAGCATTCCCGGTGTTGCTCTGCATGGAGATGGTGCAGCTGGACAACAAACCCAGGTAATAGGCTCCCCAAGCCTTTCTCCTGCTCCACCCACTGCTCCACACCAAGACTGACAAAGTGCAGAATATTCTGTTCCTCTCACTGTCTATAAAATCTGTGGTTTCATCATTCTGACATTGTCCTCAATTGAAAGGAACTGAAATGGGTTCTTGTCAGAGTCAGTGATCTCAATTGGAAGAGCCCAGAGGAATTGCTCATAATGAAGACATTTCATTCTCCTGAAAGGTCTATGTCATACTGGTCCAGTGGTCACAATTCTCACCCTGGCCTTTGATGACCTGCCCTTGGTTCAAGGCATTTTCAGTAGTTCTCTACACACAGCCACTGTCTGCATCTCCCACGGCATGATGGTTGCAGTTTCTGTGCTAAACAGCTATGTTTTCCCTGAATGAAACTCAGCAAAAGAGATAGGGGAGTTTTTGTTTGTATCCTTTGCACCGCAGGTCTGTGTACACATTATAATACACAGACACCTCATCTTCACAGCCTGTGATTTCAAATTCTTTTTTTTTTTAATTTTTTTTTTTTTGTGTGTGGTACACGGGCCTCTCGCTGCTGCGGCCTCTCCCGTTGTGGAGCACAGGCTCCGGACGCGCAGGCTCAGCGGCCATGGCTCACGGGCCCAGCCGCTCCGTGGCATGCGGGATCTTCCCGGACCGGGGCACGAACCCGCATCCCCTGCACCGGCAGGCGGACTCCCAACCACCGCGCCACCAGGGAAGCCCTCAAATTCTTAATTCGAGATTTTGGGGGTTTGAACCAGGTATCTAATTATTCAGAACATTCAGGACTTCGATGATGTCATCAGGTTCCCTAGAAATTGTGTCCTCTTGAGCATAGCTTCAAATGAGAATATAATGTTAACAAACCAAGTAGTTAATTCACTCATTTTTTCCTAAAATCATTCTGCATACATGTACTGAGCTCTGACAGTATATCAGGAGCTATGTCCAGCCTGGGACATAGCACAAAGTCAACTGTCACTGGGCATCCTTATTCTGTAACTGGTGAATTATAAGGCATTTCACAACACTTTCCCATTATTTGTCAAAACATTAAAGTTCACTGGTGACTTACCTATTATATAAAGTAAATTCAAGGTTTTCCTTTTAATAATGTAATTTTCACTCCCATGATTCTAATACGTTGTCTTAAATGTGGAAGTAATTGCATTATTGAGATAGAATGAGAAATAGCTTGCATTGTTGACTACTCCCTGGGGAGTATGTTGCATAAGTGAACTTTGTGGTTAAAACAGAAAAATAGTAAAGTTGACAAAGACTGGTTATTGGAAACAAACATGTATATGGATGACAATGCAGCCACAGCGATCTGTTATACAACACACTATTGGAGGACAGAGTACCTTGCGCAAAGTTTACCACAGAAGGTAGAATTGGAAACAGTTCGTGAAAAGGGAATCAGAACAACAAACCCTACCAGTTCAGTAGCCTGGGGCAGGGAAATGGATTGGTGTTAGGGGTATAAGCAGTGGTTTTGTCTGAATGGAACACAACGTTTGTGAGTAAAGCCCTGGAATACACTAAGCTGGGACGGGCGTCTGAGGACACTTAAAATCAAGTTAAGCGTATTTGGACTGCATGGTATAGTCTTTGTCAAGGCCACATACAACCACAGGAAAGCTCAAGATATCATCATTTTCACAAGACTTGTTTTTAATCTGCAATTATAAGCTAGGTCATCTGGGCAAAGCGGCTTCTGGGTTTTCTGGGAGTCAGCTCTCAAGTCTGGGCATCGTAAGTCCCAGACCTTAGATTGGTTCTACATCTGGCACGGTTGAGTCTAATTCGCCACCGTGTCCATCATTCACTGCCTGAAGTATAAACTCCCCCACCTTCTATTGTCCTCAGCACCATCAGCTGAAACCACTCTAGATGCTCTGCCCTACCCAAAGCCTTTGATGTCCTCTCCAACTCTCATATACTCTTCTGTGGCCCTGAGGCTTCGACTCCTTCATTAGAAAGTTCTCATAGGTTCTTAACTCCTTCTCTGGGTGTATTTGCATTAACTGAACTAGGGCTTTTACTCAGTTACTTTCCCAAGCTGCACATCTCACCTATCTTAGAGGAAGCCTGGGCATTTTGTCATGGCCCAGGTTTCTAAAGTACACAGGAGCAGGTTCTGGATTTTTAAGCAGGTTACATTTAGCCCAGGTGAGAAAATCAGGGAAGCCAGTGGGGAACAATCTGTTTAGGAAGGCCTACACAGACAGAGAGGCTCTAGAAATTACGAAATCAGATATTCTATAAGAGCAATCATAGTAAACACACATGAATCCTAATCGCCCTAATCGCTTGTCATTACTGCTCTTCTTTTCCATGATCCCAAGACTTCTGTATGAAGTCAGTACTTAAGAAGGTTTATCTTGACAGACAAAGGGAAAAAACTATTAATACACTATAAAATCTGCTAAGTGAACTATAAATAAAATGTTATGCGAACACAGGGGAAAAAAATGTTTTGCAAAACCCCTGGTTTGCTTCCAAAGAGGTCCCGTTTGAACACTGAACCCTCATAGTATTGGGATTTGTGCTATAGTTATAGGGAATTCCCACCAATTCCCCAATGTGCTGAAATGTGTGTTACTCCTTCTATTTTGTCTGAAATGTCCTTGGCCATCCAAGATTTTTACTTACTTGTGTAACTCCTACTCACTTGTAGATTACTAAAATGTTACCTATTTCTGACAGCCTGACCTGATTCACCAACTGGAGATTGTTTGCCCCTACTACGAGGTCACATACAATTCGTACTTTCCCTCGTTTTAGTTCATGTCATGCTATACTGTCATCATTTGTTCCGTGATCCTTGATTACCAACACCTGGAACAGTGCGTGGCATCATCAGTTCTCATAAATATTTGTTGAATGACTCAGTTATTTGAACAAACAAATGATTGAATGGATGAATGGATAAATAAGTGAATTGATGGATATATAGATATTTGTTTCTAGCTTTTGAGTGTGAGTCATACCACAGAGAAAGTTATTGTGTGTGAAAAGAATGAAGTCAAGAGAACTCAGTCTCTGTTCGAGAGAAACATACTAAAGTCATACTCTTTATTCTTGCATTCATTCAAATATTTACTAAATACCTAGTTCTGTCAAAAGTGACCCATAATTTAAAAAAATATATTCAAACACTTATTGGATACCTACAACCTATATAACAGAGTATCCTTGCTTCTTTGTTCCAGTAATTTAATTGTGGTTTGTCATATATTTTAGAAGCTAATAATGAGCTAAACCCTTAAACAAAACTGCTGGTTGTAGATATAGGACATATGTTCAAAAGCTTGAAAACAATTTTTTTTTCTTTTCTTTCAAAGGAATTTTAAAACAAGGGAATAATTGTTCAACTAGGCCCAACATGCACTTTTTCTGAAAAATTAACCTGCATATGCATATACAAAATAAGTGATTACACTTGAATAGGGAAATTTGCTGCTGTTCTGTGTGTAGATCTCACTGGTAGTGTGGTGATCAGCATTCAGATCAGCTACAGACCTGGGCTTAAGGTAAAACTCTGCCTACACAGGATGTTATATAAGCTCCATCATACACTGAGAGCTCTAAGAGTTGAAATATTCTGTTTTAGTCAAGAAATTTTTAAGAAGTCAAGGGGAAACTGGACACATGAAAAGAGCAACACATTTTACATTTTAAACTCAGAGCTGAGTTTCTGGATATCTAATCAAGCAAAGTAAATAGTCTTGAAGGTGGAGAAGAGTTTCTAGATGGAAAGAGGATCCCTGAATATACTGGACTCCATTTCTCATAAATCCCATGCCTTATTGGTACCAGGGCCATCACTCTCCCTGAATTTGGAGTTGATTCACTACCAGTCCACAAATGACTCACTGATAACACTTGCTATACTTACCAAGGTGTGGAAACAGGCAGTTTTCATCCACAGAAACATGTAAATATCTAGGGGAATTTATGGAATGCCTTTATCCGTACAGGGACAAAAAGACAAAGGAACAAAAATAGAGAGAAAGAATACTTGTAAAATTATGAATATAGGTGTTGAGATCTATAGCCTGAGGTCGATTTGGATTATCACTACTTATAAATTAGGTGGTATTCTCCACTCCAACTAGAATGAATTTCCAGCTTTTGTTTCCATGTATATCTTCCAGTAAGACCCCTCTTACTATGGGCTGGGTTGCACATATTAAACCTTTAATTGTCTTTGGCTAATTTCATGAAAAACATTTTGTTGCCTCCTCTGGGGACCATGCTTAATTTCAATAGCTCTTCTGAGTTTCTAGAGTGACATGTAGCAAACCAAATCCCGTGTGGATCAAGAAAATTTTAAAGATGCCATGATGTCTGGTAGTACAATGTAATCAGGGTCTAGAGTGTTTATAGCCTTTCTCAAGAGTAGAATTGAGTAAGACAAAACTAAAATGTGCCCATACACTATTTTACAATCCTGTCCTAGTTCATCTCCCCCTCATCACCATACCAACACATATCCCAGGCACCTAGGACATCATCAGCATGTACGAGAAAATGAGCCTTCCTTTGTGATCTTTATTTTCAATGTGTATATGTTTGTCTTTGGAGGTCTCATATTCTTTTTCTTGAGAGGTTTTGGCAGATTAGATCATCATGTACCTACTTAGGATCAGGGAAAATTATCCAGATGGAGCTAGGTATTCCCAACATTTTGACATCATGCATGTTACTTCCTTCCCTTCTATACAGACTAAATAGACCAGAACAAAACCCCCAAATTAAAGAAAAAATATTGTATATTCATCTGTATAGCTGAAAGGCAGTGGAAAGTGAGCTATGTTAATATCTAGGGAAAAGGCAATCCAGACCAAAGAAATCAAGAACGCATGACTCTTACTTAAGATGAGCGAGTACCAGGAATATTTGACAAATAGTGAAGAAACTTATGGTGGGGAGAGGAGAGAGCAGAGGATGAGAGGAAGTGGAGGCTACAGCCTCTAGGAACGCGAGGTCTTTGTGAGGATTTGGTAATTGCTCTGAGTGACATGAGAACCCATTGAAGCATTTTTTTTTAATTGAGGTGAAACTCTCATACTTAAAATTATCCATTTTAAAGTGAACAATTCAGTGGCATTTAGTGTATTACAATTTTGTGCAACCACCACATCTAATTCCAAACATTTTCATCAATTCAAACTAAAACCCTCTACACAGGGAAGAAATGGTGGCTTAAAAAAAAAAAATCTACCACACCATTGTAGTGGAGATACTGAGACCGTGTTAACTTATATGCACCTAAAGTTTAGGAGAGAAGCCTGGGCTGGAGAATGAATGTAGATTGATGGAATAGAGAATCCTTCCAAAGATTGAGCCCTGATATTGTCCAAAAATTAAAAATCAAAGCAACAAGAAAAAATAGAATTAGATGAATTAGATGGATCTATCAGTGAGGTAGGAGGAGACCAAGAGACAGTGGTGTCCAAGAACTGGTGCATGAAATACACGAAAAATGACTGTGCATTTGTTGATTGTGTCATAGATAATGACTTTTCTGACAGTTAAGTATCTTTGAAGTTATCTGTCTAGTTTGTAATGGTGACTATTTTCTCTCTAGCCCTGGGCTAAGAGAGGGGCAATAGTTTATGTGAATACCAAAATTCTTCCTGTATTAAGCTCGTTAAAAGATCTGAACTTCCATTAATATCCAGGAAAACTAGGCCAGCAGTTGTCTGCAATGCTAATAGGAGCTATGAATTGGAATATTCATTGAAGTAATAAGGCCATGTGTTTTAAACACAGGTAAAACGCAGTGGTGAGGGCAATTGAAAGACATTCATTTTATAACCATGATGAAACACATAACATTTATTAAACATCTTTTTATACATAAAATTGTTCTAGGTCCTCACAATTATGCAAAATTGAATGAAGCACTTGATCATGTTTTTCACATGGATTGCCATTTAAATAAGACAACATAGATGAGATAATACATTTTATAAAATGCTAATGGTAAGGGAAGAGTGATCATGTAAAGCATGGAAAGATATACTTAGCAATAGAGTACAGGAAAGAAGGCATAGAAAAGAGCAAGATCCTATCTATAAACAAATCTCTTAGTCTAGGAAAAACTTCAGCTACCACTTACGGCTCTTACAATGTGCAGGGCACCTTTCTAAGTACATACGTATCAAGTTACTTAATCCTCATAGCAACCAATAAGATAAGAGACATTTTTGTGCCTGCACCACATCCACCCAGACCACTTGTTTTCACTGCATTCTGCCAGCACCTCCCCACGAATGCACGCTCTGGTGGCTTTCTGCTTTTCTATCTTTCAGATTATCCCTAAAGACTTATTAGCCACTCAACCAGGATGCAGATACCACTTGGGAGTAACCCCTCAGCTTTCCTCCCTCTAGAGGGATCATTTTGGAGAAGCGTTCCACATGGTTCCTTGGACAGTTCTGAGGGTCATGGAGCTTTAGTTTAGGGTCACAGATGCCCCTTTCCTCGTCTTCATCCTTACTGTTTCACTATCCTATCTTCCTCACTCTTCTTTCTGCAGTTACCTCCCCAATAGAGTATCTGTACCCAAATCTATGCCTCAGGCATTGTTTGTGGATAATCTAAACTAAGACAGGAACAAATTGCCCCATGCTTTAACAGATAGACAAATGAGGTTATAAAAATTTAAGAATTTGAACAAAATCATCTACAGAAATAATTAGAATCCAGATTGGTCTCTGATCTTCCATCATTAAGCGGAACCGAATCTATCAAAATCAAGGTTTTCATTATTTAATTGTTATAGATAAATAAAATATTTATAGACTCAACTTGAAATTCTATGATTCTAAGTTATAATTCTTATGCATAAAAGAAGGAAAGAAGTATTTCCTTGATAAGAATTTAAGGCCTAGAACACTAATATTCTGAAAAATATTCAGAATATTTAAAAAAGTATTCTGAGAGCAGAAAAGCTCTCTTATTTCTCTACTATTCTCAAAATAAATTACTAAGGAAATATCTTCATATTTTAATCTCTGAATGTTTATTTCAATATAGAATGCATTGAAAAATGTTATTTTTAGGATTTTTTAAAAATATTCTTTGTGTACTGTCACTCTTGATTAAGGTACTTCCTCCCAGATTTCTGGGGACTTCGATGACAATTATAGCCTACATTTGAATGGCATTTTACTCTTTGAGTGCTTGCACATATGTTATCTTACTTAACTGTTGGAGCAACTTTATGAGGTACATGGACTCATTTACAGATGAGGAAACTTAATTGCAGTGATTACATCTTGCCCACAATAATGTACTTCACATTTGGCAGAACCAGGTAATGAATGAATCCACATCTTGTTGTAATCCCAGGCAAGGTTTTGTCTACTGCAGCTTAGCTATTTATGAAGTTTTTGACTACAGCCAGTGTTGAGGAAAGCAGTAAAGAGTTAACTAATATCATATGATATCGCTTATATGTGGAATCTAAAAAAAAAAAAAAGCAAATGAACTTATTTACAAAATAGAAAAATAGAAATAGGCTCACAGACTTAGAGAATGAATTTATAGTTACTGGGGGGGGGAGGGAATAGATTGCGAGTTTGGGATTGACATGTACACACTGCTATATTAAAAATAGATAACCAACAAGGACCTACTCAAATAAATAAATAAATAAATAAATAAATAAATAAAATTAAATGTTCAAAGGAAAAAAAAATAAAAAGAATGAACTGCCTCGGTGAGTCATATGGAAAGGAGATAGTTTAAGTGAGTTTATAAATAGCTGCTTCCCATGAATTGGTATGTTTTATTTTCTGCATTTCCAAAGCACACAGATGCATGAAGAAGATTGGTTCTAATAGAAGATATAGAAAAGAAACGTAATGTTGTAGTACCACGTACTCAAGATTTAGAACGTGAGAGAAATAAGCAGTTATTCATCTCTTCCACTGGTAATTCCTACCATGTATATTTCTTCAATTCCTTGACCCTCTGTTTATTTTTAAAGTGGTGCTGATAATGCTGTATCAAATAAACACATGACTGAAATTACCTTTAACCACAAAACAGAGTCAAATCATTAATTGCTGTGTGGTTACCTTTTGCTAATTTCAAGATGCTGGCTCACAACATACTTGAAAAGGAGAAGACAAGAATCTATGTATGAATAGTTAGCATTTGACCTTTCTAAAAAGTCAAGGAAAGCAGTTTTTAATTAGTCCTTTTCAATCTGAGCAGTTGCAGAGGGCAAGATTTTCTGTGCTCTTCATCTCTTCACCCCACCTGAGAAGTAATAAATCCTTTAAATCTGTATAATATTTTCATGTGGTCTTAACAAGTCAACAATTCCTAGCTCTTATACCTGATCTACAGTATCACAGGCTCTGTTCTGATCTGTTGATACCATGTCTCCTTCCTCTCAACACATTGTTGATACTTTTTCTTTACTGTGGTAAAAAAATGCATAACCTAAAATTTATCATCTTAACCACTTCTAAGTTTATAGTTCAATAGTGTGTTAAGTACATTTACATTGTTGTGCAACTGTCACCACCATCCATCCCCATAACTTTTTATTCTGTAAAACGAACACTATACCTATTAAACAATAACACCCCATTCTCCCCTCCCACTGCCCTCTGGCAACCATTATTCTGCTTTCCGTCTCTTTGAATTGGACTACTCTAAGAACCTTGTATAAGTGGAATTATACAGTACTTGTCTTTTTGTGTCTGGCTTGTTTCACTTAGCATCATGTCTTCAAGATTCATCCATATTATAGCATGCATCAGAATTCCCTTCAGTTTTTAAGGCTGACAAATATTCCATTGTATGTATATACAGCATTTTGTTTATCCATTTATCCATTGATAGACACTTGGGTAGCCTCAGCTTCTTTGCTACTGCAAATAGTGATGCTCTGGACATGAGTGTGCAAATATCTCTTTGAGATTTTGCTTTCAATTTGTTTGGATATAGAAGTGAAATTGCTGAATCATATGATAGTTCTCTTTTTAAATTTTGGTTGAACCTCCATACTGTTTACCATAGTGGTTGCACAATTTTTTATTCCCATCAACAGTATGTAAGAGTTCCAATTTTTCTGCATCCTCACCAACACTGGTTATTTCCTGTTATTTTTTTTAAGTAGCTATTCTAATAGGTGTGAAGTAATATCTCATTTTAGTTTAAATTTGTATTTCCCTAATGATTAGGGATGTTGAGCATCTTTTCATGATTTTTGGTCATTTGTACATCATCTGTGGAGAAATGTCTATTCAAGCCCTTTGCCCATTTAAAAAAATATGGACTACTTCATGAATTTTCATGTCATTCTCACACATCATCTGTGCTACTCTTCTTTTTATTTTTCCAATTTTAATACATCTGCTGCCAAAGCAAGCACCTAAGTTGTTGATTCTTAATGAGAATTTTCAGTGTTTCATTAACATATTTTCCTCTTCTCAACAAACCACCATCCCCTCCATTATTCACCTACTCCCAACATTTTCTCTATGAAAATGCAGAAGAAAATTTGTGTATATTCTTAAAACTTATTTCTTGCTCATGTTCAAGTCATCAGAACTCTTCATTTCTTTATTCCACTGGTAGTCTTTAAGTTGTTTTTTTGTTTTGTTTTGTACTTGTTCGTGTCACTAGGTTTGGGGAGAGGCAAATTTTAAGGTCTAGCTTAACTCCATCACCTTAAACAGCCTGATCAAGGTGGAGACGAGTAGGGAGCAATATTTCAACCTGGCATCTAAAGGGGACATAAATCTTGTTCTTTGTTTTGTTTTTTTTTTTTCATTTTAATCAGAAGTTCTTAATTTTTTCAACATTGATGTAAAAATCATTTATGCTTACCCTGCAACCAACATAAATCATTAACACGAAAGAATACTAAGCAACCTTAGTCAATATCACTTCCTTCTATGAATCTTAGTGGGAATGAAAGGATACAGTTTATCATCAATCAGACGTGTCACAGACATTTCTTCGCCAGGACCTCTTCCCAGTGTTTACTTTCCTCCACACTGGCCTTTATGGTTTTAGGACAAATCAAGTCCTTTCCATCCCAAGAACTTTGCCCACCTTGTTCCTTGTCATCATTTCAACCTTTTCACTGAGGTCTTAGCTTAATGCCATCTCCTCGGAGGGACCTTCTTGATACCTAACTTGATGGTGCTGCCTTCTGACACTCCCTTTCTACCACTGCATCCACTTTATTTTCCTCACAGCACAAATAACTTTCTGGACTTATTAATTACTTACGTTTGCTTATTTATTGTTACCCACCACCACCACCACCCATTCAAATATATGTCCTATAATTGCCATGGCCTGTTTCTCAGTGCCTGAAACAGTGCCTGATTAATAGCATATGTTGAATAAATATATGTTGAATGAGTACACGGTGACAGTGTCAGTCAAAAAACTTTTTTTTTTTTTCTATAAAAGGCCAGATAGTAAATATTTCAGGCTTTGCAGGCCATATGGGCTCTGTTGTTACTGCTCAACTCTGCCACAATAGTACAAAAGCAGTCATAGGCAATACACAAATAAATAAACATGATTATGTTGCAATGCTATTTTATTTGTGGAAACAGAGGATGAACTAGATTTGGCCTCTCTATCAAAGTGTGATGACTGCTGGAGTAGGTCATTTGTTGACAACTCTGGTGTCAGAGCACACTTAGATGTTGATTCAGATGCTAGTGTTTGCCAAAAGAATTATTAGTAATCATAAAGAGCCAAAGATAAAATTGGATTTACTTTAAAAGTATAGAGAATAATTTAAATAAACATTAAGAGGAATACTAGCGTTAAAGATAACATGTTGGTGGAAGGAAATGTTTGAAATCATCTTTAGTGTCCAGTGGTGGTCCTCACACTTGAGTGTACATCATTAGAATCAGCAGTGATTGCTGCACTGCACTCACAGAGTTACTGATATAGTCAATCTGGGGTGGTGGCTGAGAATTTGTGTTTCTGTTTAGTGCTAGGTAATGCTGATGCTGGTGGGATAGGGGCTGGAAAGTGGAGAGGAGATGTGTGTTAATAAGTGGTTGAGATGATTTAGGTGAGACATTAAGGCCTGCATGATGGTAGGGGCTGTGGGAATCATAAGGGCACAAATGAAAGGGAATTATGCCAAAGAGTAGAATAAGTAGGGATTAAAGATCAATTGTATATACAGATAAGGGAAAAATAGGAACCATATGACTATAACATTGTTAGCTGGGGAAACTAGGTAAATGATTAATGTATTACTTGAAATAAGGAATTTGAATAGTAGGTTTGAAGGAAAGATCATAAGTTCCTATTTTAATATGCTGTGTTTGTGGTACCTATATCATCCATGTGGAGATGTCTAGGAGGCTTTTGGAAATATGGGTGAAGCTCAGGAATGAAATCTGGGACCACAAAATATACTTTTGGTAGCAATCAGCAAATGAATGGTCACTGAACCCACAGAATAAGATGAAGTAGTCCTTAGGGAATGTGTAGAACAAGAAGAGAGAAAGTCTCAGGAATTCTAAACTATGGCCAGGCTAACTGCATTTTCTTTAACAGAAGTACTAGACTAGTAGTCTTACAGCTGCACTTGATTAGGCATGGCATTTGACAGTATATTTCCTGATATTATATTAGATAAAATGAACCACTCACTTTGACAATGTATGGCATTACTACCTCGTTTCAAGAGGGTAGATAAAAGATGCTGACACAAGAGCAGAGACGGAGGATGACTAATGGTGTATGAGCAGTCTCTTCCCTCATCTGCATCCCATTGATATAGATATGCCAGGATGGATAAATTGATGCTTTTTAAAACAAACTGGAGGAAATATGCTAAATGAAAGAATATTAATGATGAGGTGAAGCGAAAGGTTAAACATTATCTTACCAGGAGAATTTTCAAAAAACAAATAAGTCTAGGTCTTCATTTAACAAAAGAAGATAACAAAAAAGAAGATGAGAAAGGAGGAACAGTAAAACAAAGAACAGATATCAAGACTAAGATGGGAAGCATAAATTCAGATTTATGTAATCTTATTAAGTGTAAATGGACCAAACCTTCCAATTAAAAGGCAGAGAACTTCAGACAGGATTAAAGAAATAGAGACTGAACTCTATGCTGTCAATGTGGTAAGTTGAAAACAAAGGATAGAAAAAGATACGACATGCACACTATAACAGTAAGAAACATATTAGACAAAGAAGACTTTAGGACAAGAGTTGTTATCCAAAAATAAGGTGCGACATTCTATGGTGATAAAAAGAGCAGTTTACCAGAAAGATACACTAATATTAAATGTGAACATACCTAGTAAGAGAGCCTCAATATACATATGGCAAAAACTTACCAGCCTCACAGGGAGAAATAGAAAAATCCACAAACCAGATATCTCTGGCTTGTGCTGGTATCTCTGAGATGATGGATTTCAGAGGGCTGAAAGAAGCTAAAACCTGGATCCACCTGCTGCTTAAACCAACTGCTGCTGCCAGGTTGAAGAGCTGTTGTTGATGTGTTGCTTACAGGAACCATAAGGCAACCAAGGAGCTAATCTCTACTTCTTCTGCCTAGTGCCCTTACTGGCACACAACAGCAGGAAACCACCTTAAAAGGAAAAATACAATTGTTGATTCCCAGCCCCAGCATCAGAGAGGACTCTAGAGGATGGGTGGATTTTGAATTGAACAACAGTAGTTTAATAAGTGGCACAATGCTTTCTGGTCTATTACTTTTATGGATATCCTTGTATTTTGCCCCAGTTCTGGTAACTGAGAACTAATAATAGAGACTAACATTATTACACAGGGCATTGCAATTTAAAAAATCAATAACTTCTCAAATGAAATTCCATGAGTCCAGATCTCTAATTGGTAACATGATTAGGACTGTTGTTACACTAGAAAGAGGCTCTTGCATTGCTTTTGCCAGCATATACATTTCCCAATCCTCTCCACAGCCATTAGGGGTATATTTCATATTGAGGGCCCTGATTCTGCCAGCTTTTTCCCCCAGAGATGACAGTTAGCTTGGAAAAGCTAAAACGTACGGTTACTCATCATCTCATTCAAGGTAGCATCTTCTGCTGTTTGACTTGAATTCTGCTCATCTCAGGAGCTAGTTTTGTCAAATGTCCAATTTCTACTTCACTCCTGAACAATGTAGTTGCTGGGGAAAGTTCCATATCCAAGATGATTATGTTTTCCAAGTATTGACAAAATAGGTAGGTTCTGCTTAACAGGTGTTCCGCTTATTTATTGCTGTTAAACAAACTACTTTCCAATAATAACAATTTTATTAAGTCACACGATTTTGTGGGCTGGGAATTTGGGCATGGCTCAGAGGAGCAATTCTTCTTCTCCTTGTGGTATTGAGGTATCGGTTAAACTCATTGCTGTTTAACTGACAGTTGGGTTTGTCCGGAAGGTCCAAGATGGCTTCAGTCATATGGCTGTTGTCTTCAAGGCTGATGTCAGATGAAATTTCTCCCTGTGATGGAGTCATAGGGATTCTTCATGTTATTTCTCCAGCAGGATAATGGGACATTTTACATGGTGCTCAGGTCCCAAGAGACCGAGAGAGAAGCTACCAGTGGTCTTAAAGGTTAGACTCAGAAACGGCATAGAGTCACTTCTGCCAAAATCATTACAAAGGAAAGATTATTTCCTGTGTCTTGCATAGGAGATGCTTTTGTAAATGAGGCACCTTGCCACATACCTAAGCATGCAGGTAGAATTAATCAGATTAGTGTATGTTGATAAAAAGATTAATGAGGCATTCTTGAGCAAGTCAGCATTTTCAGAAACAGAAACCAAATAGAAACTAAAGCTTGGAAGCATGAAGTTCTGCTTTTCTGATAATTTCATTTCAAACAATAGGAAAAATAAGAAACATTGCCCATGTGCCCAGACCGTTTCTCAAACAGTGGTCTAAAATTATATCTTAATTTGGAGATTGCAAAGTTGAGCACAGCCATACGTGAAACTCCACATGGATGCAATCAGGGGAAAGACTATTCAGTCATATGTTTAGATTTTGTGCCTTTCCCTCAACAATGCAGAGAATCTGTGATTTTTTTAAGCAACAGTATATTCATAATCTAATTGGGGCTGCAAAATCTTAAGTCTTTTACCTTCTATCTAGAGTGTATCCACCACCCTCCCTTTGACTTGCAACACCCTTAACTTGTTCCTTGTAACAGCTCACTAAACCCTCCTGATGTATCCCCATCTTTCTTTTAAGAGGCATATTATTATCATTATTATTACTTTGCTTTGGTAGGAGGTGGAGAAGTAGTCTTCATTATGTAAAACATGATATACAAATCTATGTGGAGTGCGTCTAAAAGTTAAATGTCTGCCAAGTTCTCTAGCAACTTTACCAGTGTATAATTAAGTATTCATTTAAACTATAGTTTATGTTTGTGTGAAGGGAGAGTGTGGAACTCAGAAATAGAAGTTGTTGTGGGTTTTTTTCTTTCTGTATTTTTAAATTATATGTTAGATTCTAGTTTTGACAGCTGTGACTTTTGAAGTAACAAAACTGGATTTTCAGTTCTAGTAACATGGTGGCTGAGATGACCAGAGAAACGGTATTGATACAGGGCACCTAAAGAGTCCTGGATGAAATGTATGATCTAGAGTAAAGTAAGACAACCTTCAGAGGCTAGAGACTGAAAGAAAAAGCAAATTTAGAATAGTACTGAGAATTGATTATGGCATATTTCCTGGAGCATTTGATTATCTCTGATGGCCTAGAGGTGAATATTTAAGCCTATGCTTTTGTGGTAGAGTGGACATAAAGCCTTCATTCTGTTTTCGTAAGGGAACATCTCGACAGAATTTCAGTCATTTGAAATTTGTTGAAACTTGCTTTGTGGCTCAGCACATTCTTAATTTTTGTAAATGTTTTATGTGTGCTTGAAATAAATGTATTCTGCAGTTTTGAAGTGTGCTGATTTATACATCAATTACATTTATTCATGTTGCTCAACTCTAGTACATGACTTTTTTTGCATTTGTTGAGTTACTGACAGATGTGTATTAAAATTATTTACTATGGTCATACGGAGAAATGCAAAGAAGTACAATGAAACTTTCAGGAATGATAGATATGTTCATCATTGTGATTGTAGTGATGGTCTCAGTTGTGTATACAAAGGTTAAAACTTATCAAATGGTATATTTTTAATATGCCAAATTTCTTATATGTACACTATACCTCAATTAAGGTCTTAGAATGAGCCATTATATTTCACCACTTAACAAAGTAAGTGAGAAAAAGCATAGTATCATCTCAATAGATACAGAAAATCATTTGATGAAATTCATTCTTGAAAGAAGGTATTAGTGTATTAGCAGAGTGAAATACATCAGAAAGAGAAGAAAAACAAATACCATATGCTAACACATATATATGAAATCTAAAAAAAAAAATATATATATATATATATATATGGTTTTGAAGAATCTAGGGGCAGGACAGAAATAAAGATGCAGACGTAGAGAATGGACTTGAGGACACGGGGAGGGGGAAGAGTAAGCTGGGACAAAGTGAGAGAGTGGCATGGACATATATACACTACCAAATGTAAAACCGATAGCTAGTAGGAAGCAGCCGCATAGCACAGGGAGATCAGCTCGGTGCTTTGTGACCACCTAGAGGATTGGGATAGGGAGGATGGGAGGGAGATGCAAGAGGGAGGGGATATGGGGATATATGTATACGTATAGCAGATTCACTTTATTATACAGCAGAAACTAACACAACGCTGTAAAGCAATTATACTCCAATAAAGATGTTAAAGAAAAAGATATTAGTGTATTAGAACTTGATAGAACATTTCTTAATATATTGTAGAAAATAGTGTACATACACACACACAAACTATGGAAATTATGATATTTCATGGTGAAATATTCAAAAACTTCCTCAGTGGAATGAGAGTGAGTTAAGGTCACCTGCTATTTCTACATATATTAAACACAGTACTTTTTAACCTAGATTCCGTTAAATCTATACACAAACTAGTGGTTCAATATGTATTGACAGATATATATAAAAGTACCTAAGTAAAGTGTCAGACAAATGTATTTCTAAGAATACTTCCAATCTCTAGCAAACTTTCTGAACTATGACTCTTGAGAGGACTATGCTTTAATGTCCTAAATCATCCATTATGTTAATGAATGAACTTCTATGCATCTAGATGGGCACTAGTTTTGTACCATTCTTAGGAGAACTTAAAAATCTGTCACTCAAATCATTTTTTGTTCTAAGGCTCAGCTGAAGAATTCTGGCTGAGCGAGACCAATAGAGGCCATAGTTCAAGATTCTGTTAAATTTGTGCAGATGTCTTAGTACTATATGTCTGGGTATAGAGCAGTTGTTATGTTTAGTGATCTTCATAGGTTGACCTTTTGAAGAATTTTGTTAATGGCACACAGAACATAGTGTGCTGACACCTAAAATGAATAAATTAGCTATTGACCACTTCATTAAATTATATTAACTATAAATTTAATAACTGTCCTTAAGAATATCTGTAACTATTTCCTTTAACAAGTGTTTCTTTAGTTCTCCTTCACCTGCTCAAATAGTCTTAGACATTTTGCACTGCCTTTAGTAAGTTTTGTGAGTATGAAAGAAACTTTATAAGATTCTGCTCAAATGCAACAATCATTACTTGTTATTTTTCAATTAATTTCAGTATAAATTAACTTATCTCTGTGCAAGTAGCTTTAAAGCTAATAACCCTAGAAAGGATTAAGATTAGAAAGTAATGCTGTCAGTGACAGAGCCCATTAACAGTTATCACTACAAGCTGATGAACTACATCTAGGATAATTGGCCTAATTATAATACATTTGTTTCTTTAGCCAGGTATTCTTTGCTTCGCTCTCTACTAATTACTTATGGGCCTCAGTTTGGCCAATTAACTTTCTCTTCCCACTCTATCCCTTTATAAGATTGATAGCATATAGCTCAGATGTCAGTATACTTATGCTCATGATAGTTAAGAACTGCATTAAGGAGACAAGAAATAGAAAGGCAAAAAGAGATAGTTTTATCCTAGGGTGCAGGCCATAAAAACAGATATAGAGTGAATAATAATTCTTTTGGGGTTTCTACCTATTTCTTTTAAGTGGGGTTACTAAAAATCTATTTAAAACCTAACTATACCAGAGATTTCTGGTATATTCTAGTTGATTCATTTCCATAAAGCACTTTAGTTATTTTATTTTCATGGCAAGTAACAGAAACACCCAACTAAAAGTGACTTAATGATTTTTTTTAAAGTTAAATTATTTTATATAAAAGGTAGGCAGGATCTTAGTCTGCATTGCCAATGCTGGTGCTGGCAGGTGCTATTTTTGGACTCTCCCTCTCCCCTGCTAGAGTGGGGAGGCATGCCCCACTGAGAGCCCTGCCCACACCCATGAGCCACAGCAGTGAGCTGGACAAGAGCCCCACCCACCTGCACACCACGGCACCTGGGCCCATGTACCCCACACAGGGGACGTCCCTTCAGTGCCCCATCTGGTGACCAGAGGGGATTGCAATTCTGGGCCCCATGGGACACCTCCTACACAAGCCCACTCCTTTAAGACTGGGAGAGGTAGCTAATTTGCCTAAGACATAGAAACAAACACAGAGAGTCAGAGAGTCAGGCAAAATGAGGAGACAGAGGAATTTGTTCCAAACAAAAGAACACCTCAGAAAAATATCTTAATGAAACAGAGATAAGGAATCTACCTGATAAAGGGTTTAAAGTAATGGTCAGTGGGGCTCACCAAACACTGGAGAAGAATGGATAAACACAGTGAGAACATCAACAAAGAAATAGAAAGCATAAGGAAATACCAACCAGAAGTCACAGAGCTAAAGAATACAATAAATGAACTGAAAAATACACTAGAAAGTTTCAACAGCAGACTGGATGAGGCAGAACAACAAGCTGGAAGACAAAACAATGGAACTCACCAAGGCAGTGCAACAAATAGAAAAAAGAAGTTTTAAAAAGTGAAGATACCTTAAAGGACCTTGGGACAAAATCAAGTGAAACAACTTTTGCGTTATAGGGGCCCCAGAGAGAGAAGAAATAATGGCTGAAAACGTCACTAATCTGAAGAAGGAAACAGACATTCAGGTTCAATAGTTCCAATCAAGATGAACCCAAAGGGAGCCACACCAGGACACAATATAATTAAAATGGTAAAAGTTAAAGATAAAGAGAGAAATTTTGTAAGGCTACCATGGAAGATGTTTTGAAGGAGGTGTCATTAATGCAAAGGTAAAGATGTGAAGAATTTGAATTAGCCAGATATTTAGAAAGTCATGAAGGAGTAAATGATACTAGACTTGCACTTGCACTCAAAACTGCAAATAATTGTAAAACTGGAAAAATGGTTTGAGACAGTTGTTTGCAGACTTTAGACAGTAGGTAACTCAGATCTGTTATAATTGAGATAAAAGAAATATACAAGTTAATCCCCTAACTCTAACAGACCTATTGGAGTGGGTCTTCTGTGGGCTGAGAATTGAACAGAGATATCAAATATTGCATAATGTTGCTTCTAGGAGTAAGTAAAAACAACCAAAATACATTCACCATAAAAATAATAAAACAAATTTTGCAAAAATAAAAGAATCTGCCAATAATTTATCTGTTCACCAGAAGAAAAACTATCACCCTGTAAAGAAAAATAGATACTCCAAACTCTTTACAACGTAGCATTCATAATTTTCAACATACAACTAAAAGTATTATATATGAAAAGAATAGGAAATACGGCCAATACTTAATTTTTTAAAAGCCATTAGAATAGACTCCAATATAACACAAATGTTGGAAATAACTTCAGTAGCTTTAAAGCAGCTAATAAACGTATGTTTAGCATTTTAAAGGAAAAGAAGGTTGTAATTGGTGATCAGAGGGGAAACTTACAAGAGAAATTTTAAGAAGGTGAAATAAAAACTCTGGAAATGAAAGTACAAGAATTAAAATGTAAAATTCACTTAATTTGCTTAACAGGACTTTGTAAAGGTCAGAAAAAAGAGACAGTAAGAAGACCTTCTAAAGAACACAGAGAGAAAATATTGAAAACAAAATAAATGGAACACTGGTGATCAGTGTACAATATGAAGTGATCTAATGTAAATGTAACCAGAGTCCCAGAAAGAGAATAGAGTTAATGAGACAGGGAGAAAAAAAAAAGAACTAATGGAGAATTTCCAAATTTTCTGAAAAATATAAACTTAGGCAGTTAAAACTGTATCTAGGCACAAAAATGCCAAACTCAAATAAGAAGTCTTGAAAACAAACCAAGAAAAAGACACAGTACATAGAAAGATTAATGGTTGACTTTTCATCAGAAACAATAGAGCAAGAACACAGTAGACTGTTAAAAACTCCAACTCCAAAATTTAAAAAAGATAATCAACCCAGAATTCTATATGCAGCAAAAATATCCTTTAAGAAGTAAGATTAAGTAAAGGCATTTTTTTCAGATAAATAAATGGTGAGAGAATTTATTGGCAGTCGACCTACACCAGAATAAATGCTAAAGAAATTTTTTCCGTCAGGGGAAATTCACCGTATAGAAATTTGAATCTATGGAAAGCCATGAGAAACAAAGAACATGACAAATATGTAAATAAGTATATTTGTTCTTTGTTTTGATTTCTTTATATGATAACTGAAAATTTCAATCAAAAATTAATAACTTTGTAGGTTGTTATATATGTATAACATATATAAATGAAAAGTTCATAGCAACAGTACCACAAAGAACAGGCGTGGGGGATAGAATTACAACATTGGACCATTTCTTACACTTTACACAGAATGATACAATAGTAATTCTAGGCAGACTGAGATAAGTTAGGATGCATGTTTTAGTCCCAGTTACAACACTTAAAATACACACAGACACACACACACACACACACACAGAGAATACAATAACAAAAAAATAATAAAATAAAAGCCAATAGAGTCATTAAAACAAAATATTGAAAGTACTTTTTAAGCCAGAAGAAGGTATGAAATAATGAAGCAAGGAACAAGAAATATATTGGGCAGGTGAAAAAAAAATCCAAGATGATATATTAAATCAGAAAAACACCAACATTTACATTAAATATAAATTGACTAGATGCTCCAATGAGATGTAGAGATTGTTAGATTGGATAAAATGCAAAACCCAATATGGTTTGTATAGAACATACACTTGACTTACACAGTTGGAAAGTAAAAAGATGGAAAAGTATATACCATTTATTTAATTTAATTTAATTATTTAATTAATTAGTTATCTATCTATTTATTTATTTATGGCTGCATTGGGTCTTCGTTGCTGCATGCGGACTTTCTGTAGTTGCAGCGAGTGGTAGCTACTCTTCGTTGCGGTGCGCACGCTTCTTATTGTGGTGGCTTCTCTTGTTGTGTAGCACGGGCTCTAGACGCGCGGGCTTCAGTAGTTGTGGCTCGCGGGCTGTGGAGTGCAGGCTCAGTAGTTGTGGCACATGGACTTTGTTGCTTGGTGGCATGTGGGATCTTCCTGGACCAGGGCTGGAACCCCTGTGCCCTGCATTGGCAGGTGGATTCTTAACCACTGCAGGGAAGCCTCCATACCATTTATTTTAAAACTAGGTTGGCATTCATACAATTAGTCAAGGCAAAATCCTAGATAACTAGTATTCCCAGAGGTTTAAAAAAAAGGAAAATTTATGACATTAAAAGAGTCAGTTTGTCAAGAAGACATATCTACCCAAATGTGTACACTCTTGACAACATTCAGAATACATGGGGCATATAGTGACAGAGCTAAAAGGAAGACTAGGCAAATGCACAATCCCTAACTCAGTTGTTGATAGAACCAATAAAATACCATGACACCAGCATTCCCTGTCTAAAATGCTCATTCCTCATATTTTGCAAGATTGACTAAAAACGCTTTTTTCTTTCATCAATTGAATCTTAGCATGCTGTCTAATCCTACACAGCCTCCCTCAACAACCCATGTAAAGGAGTCATGACTGACTAGTATTTTCCCATTCTAAAAGATTTATTCGCACCAGACATATTCTTTGTTTATTTTGTCATTGCTAATTTCTCCCCTGCCCAAATATAAGTTCCATGACCGCAGTGTTTTCTGCCTTGCTGCTCTGTGTTGTGCCCCAGTGGCTGAAGCAGTCTGACAAAGAAGGACCACACAATAAATATGTCTTGAATGGATAGATGCCTGAATGAAGGAGGATAAACTTATGATCTTTTTTTTTTAAATTGAGGGTGAAATTTATTGAATTATAATGAAGGAACATAAAGTAAACATTATAAATATTTAAAGAAAAGCTACACAACATACTAAAAATAAGAAAATGTGTGTGTATAAGAGAATGTGCAGAGTACCAGTAATATGGATATAAGAAAATGTGATGTTAAATAAATTTAAATATGCTTATTATCTTTCATAGCAGGAAATTATTACATTTAAAAATTAATAAACTAATAAATAGAGATTTACGTCTGTTATTTAAAATATAAAGGCAACTAGTAATAAACTAAAATTAGATTCTGTACACTTCAAATAACTAAAAGAGGAAACAAAAAGGAAAGAAAGTATAAGCAATATAGCAAATGTAACAAGTATGACAAAATGTATATACAAAGGAAATAAAGTTAACTCTAACAATAATAAATGTAAACTGGGGGGATTGGCAAAATAAATGGGAAAAATATTGTTATGAAAAGTTATTTCTGCTTTGTAAAAGAGATACACATAAAAGTGACATTATTATTGAAAATAATAAGCATTGGCAAAGACACATGGGCAGATGCAAACAAATATTAAGCAGGGGTCCTAACATTACCATTATATGAGAGCTTAATTAAAGGCCAAATGCATTGTAAGAGACAAATGTGGTGTGCCTTATAACATATGCAGTCTACAGAAGTATATAACAGTTATGAAGCTTTTCATACACCAAGAAACTTGGCATCAAAAATATAGATACAAAACTGGATGAAATTAAAGGAGAGCTAACAGCATAATAATTCTTTCAGCCAATACTAGATATAAAAAATTACAACAGGTAAGGCTATTGAGGCTTTGATTAGTAAAT
The DNA here is from genome assembly GCF_002837175.3 of Physeter macrocephalus. Lineage (NCBI taxonomy): Eukaryota > Metazoa > Chordata > Mammalia > Artiodactyla > Physeteridae > Physeter > Physeter macrocephalus. The sequence goes on along the minus strand of NC_041231.1, from coordinate 53,732,857 downwards.
CTTTGGATAAAACACCTTCTCTTTTAAAACATACTTAAAATAATTTAAAGTGGCTATATATTAAGCCACCAAGTCACAACAAATTTCAAAAACTGTAAGCAATATAGTACAATCTTTTTGAAAAATAGTGAGGAAAAAGTAATAACAAATTAAGTAAAACAATTTAATGCAACTTAAAAATATCTTTTTTGAAGAATTCTTGAGTTCAGAAAGAACTGGAATTTCATAATATATTTATTAATTTTTAAAAGACAATTTTTAGAGCAATTTCAGGTTTACAATAAAATTGAGAGAAATGTGCAGCTACCCCTACATATGTGTAAGCTCCCCCATTATCAACTTCACTCACCAGAATGGTACTTTTTTTTTTTTTTTCCCAAGGATGAACCTATGTTAACTCATCAGAATCACCAAAGTCCATAGTTTACTTTAGGGTTCACTCTTGGTGTCGTATGTTCAACAACTGTGTAGTAACATCTATTCATCATTACAATGTCATACAGAGTATTTTCACTACCTTAAAATTCCTCTGTGCTCAGCATATTCATCTCTCCCCTCCCCCCACAGTTTTTAATGTTAAGTGATAAGTATCCAAACTCATAGAGTAAACCTAAAGTCAGTCTAAAAGTGAAAACTTTTACCACAAACATTTACATAACTGATAAAAATTTGTAAAATAGTAAATTCAACTTGTTTAAAATGCAAAGAAAGAGTGAAGGAGAAAGAAAGAGAAAAGGAAGGAAGGAAAGGAAGGAAGGAAGAAAAGAGGAGAAGGAGGGAGGAAGGGAGGGGGGCGACGGGAAGAATCTAGGAGGAAGGAATTAGTAAACAAAAACAAATATTGATTTATTTATAGACAAGATAATTACAGCAAAATGATTTTAAAAACACAGTTAATTCTTAGGAAGACAAAGCAAAACAAGATAAATTAAAATTTTTATTTTTATAAATAATTTATTTTTAAATAAAAAGAAGGATAAAACAGCTTATAGAATGAGAACTGAGAATGCAGAAATAATCAAAGATAGGAAACTAGCAATGACCAAATAAAGAAGTAGTGGGAAGCATTCTTCCCAGTCATACAAATAAATTTGAAAATCTGTATGAAATAAATGGTTTCTCAGAAAACATCAATGACAAAAAAAATTACTCAAGAAGAAAAAGAAAATATAACCAGATCAATAATTGCATAATATATTAAATAATTTAAGAAACAGTGCCCGGCAAAGGTGTTTTCTCAGTTGAATTATTTAAAATCTTCAAGGAACAAGTATTTTAAGGGTTATCTAAATAAGGCATAGAGAAAGAAAGCTTTAAAAGATATTCCTAGAAAGGCAACAAAGAACAAATAAGGAAACATGCAGAATAATGAATGGGAAACTGTAGACCTGTACTGTCCCATATGGTTGCCACTAGCCCCATGGGACTATTTAAATTTAAATTCAGTTTCTCAGTTGCACTAGTCACAGGTCACATTTCAATTGCTTAATAGTCCCATTTGGCTAATGGTTATCATGCTGGACAAGGCAGAAATAGAACGTTTCAGACTTCACAAGCAGTTCTGGAAGAAATGCCCAAGTTAGTTTCCCCAGCCTAAACCAATCACAGAGAAGCAAGCCAACTGGACAGCCTAATTGGCTAAACTTGGTCCATCTACCTACCTCTGAGACCAGGGAACAGGGATTTAGGGAGACACCATGATTTATGGTTCCTGTAGAATCTCAAGAGAAGATAAACAATCCATGTCACCACACATTTTCAAATGCATTAGACTTCTTTGGCACAATATCTTTCTGAGACTGTTAAGATATTGCACCAGTCTGACAGTGAGAACCGAGACTCACAGAGACTAGGAACTTGCTCAAATTCACTCTGCTGATAAATGCCAATGCTAGGTCTTAAATCCAGCCCTTCTGAATACAGGCCCATTGCAGTCTTCATGATATATCACCCAGTCCCAACTCAAAGCAGGTATTTTGGCATCCTCTGGGCGCTTAGACCTATTCAGATAGCACTGTGTCCACGTAACTGAAAGATAATTTGTAATCGACAAAAGCTTGCGAGCTCTAGATGCCATCAAGAATCCAGCATGCAGATTTTCAGTAATTAATACTGGCACTTGTTATTTGCTGGGCTTGATGAACATTAAAACATTAAATGGACAGTATACAAACAGAAAGAGAGAGACGGAAGTGGGAAGATAAACGATTTGGTTAAAATAACAATATAAAGTAGATTAGAGAACATAATTTTGATGCAGTTCTATATAGAGACTTATAGATTGTTTGGAAAAGTAAAATATTATACTATATGAAAGTTTCTAGCACAGTCATTTACACATAGTAGATAATCAAAAATGTTTGTGATTGTGTGAGAGCTGAAGTGGTATTCCCCACATTCGATAAATAAATTTTCCTTTCTTGGAAAGCAGATATCAAAGGTAGGGCCTAAGAAGAAGTCAAGGCTATAAACATCGTATTTATCAATCTCGTGGCCTCATTTTTGGTTTTCTTATGCAGGGGTCAGTGTCAGTGGAGTATTTGGGCTGACCTCAAAACGACCACAAACTAAACCATGAAGTCAAGTAGCGCCGTTACAATTTGCTGCTATTCATCTCAACAAGCAGTGCCCGTGCCCAGAGCACATGAAATGGCACATCTGATGCTAGTGGAGTATGACCCACTGACTGCCAAGCTCATTGAAGGCATCTGTTCCCATTCTCGGTGGTGATGTTGACCTAGCTGCAGAGTGTGCTGACAGGAAGCCCATTTCTATCGAAGGCTCCAGGAGGGGGTTTTGCTTAGGCATCAGCGGAGGGCCCAGGAACATATTTAACTATGAAACTAACTGGAAAAAAGGGAGGGAGTACATTAGAATACTGTTGCCCCAAGAGTGTTGAAGTTCATCACTCCAAAAAATTTGAACTTGCTCTTTCTTAGAGCAAGTTTCAGGAAAATATTAAGCTGATAGTGTTCTTCCACTTAGGTCGGAGACAGGAATATCACAGACAAGGAAACCCGTGAGAAGACTAACAGCGTTTCAAAATGCATGCTACGTTGAGAGTAGGGAGACAAAAGGACCAGGGTAAGAGACATTAGTAGTTTGATGAATTGATTTATTCATCCAGCCAAAGTGAAATATCTCCTATAGCAAGACTGTTGCCGTGAGATGGTATGTCAAAGAGATGGGAAAAAAACAAAAACAAAAAACTGATGTCTGTATTTCAAGAAGCCACAGACTAGAGTGGAAAAAAGATATGTCAACAAATAATAAAATACACTAATAACTTCCACCTGGTGAAACAGGTGATGGGTAAGAAGAAACAAAACATGATAGTGAGATTTCTCAGCCACATAATGAGAACTGATCAGGCAAAGCAGCAGATTTCCTGTAGCAGGAGATAAGGGATTGGCTTTTATGGGCAAGTTGAAGGTGCCAGAACAGTCATGGGTGCTAAGGGTATGATAAGAGAAAGAGACGTAAGTTTATTTTTAGCTAATTTTAACACAGAATATTGCATTTGAAGAACCAGGAAAAAGCATGCGTTCCTACTGGTACCTAGCGGTGAGGAGGAAATAGTTATGACATAATAAACATATGCAGTTCTAATGTTACGAATTGCGACCTGTGAGAAATTGCTTATTACCTTTAAAAATTCATGATAAATATAATGAACACTGATGTATATTATGTATGAAAGTTGTTAAATCCTAAAAGTTCTCATCACAGGGAAAAAATATTTTTTTCCTATGTCTTTAATTTTGTATCTATATGAGGTGATGGATGTTCACTAAACCTATTGCAGTGATCAGCAAATAAAATGATTGATTAATTTGAAAATCATGCACTAAAGGAAGTCAACTATGACATTTGTGGTGAATAAGGAAAGCAAAATATTAGTTAGCAAAAATAGGCACAGGTGGTGAATCCAGTCTGCAGCCCTTGCAGGTTGTGATTGTGGATGGTCCATTTCTCCTCAACGGCATCTTTTTCTACAGGTGTGAAAAAAGAAGTGGAAATCAGTGCACTTACCATAATCCTGTGTGACATCAAGAGCTTTAAAATATATAGGTAAAATTACGAAAGCAGTTTAATTACTTAGCACTTTTTAAAAATTGAAAATAGACATCTCCTGTGTGCCAGGCATTATACTTAGGCAATTCAAAGATATTCAAAGATAAGTAAGACACAGTATAACTCCTCAAAATTCCAATGAAGAATAAAAACACACACATTGACAATTAAGTATGGGAAAACTAAAGGCTTTGTTAAAGGCATTTGTCTGTTTACAAAACACTTTTTCCTACTTTGTTCCACTTGACCCTATACTAATGGTATGAGATAGCAGTTTAGTAATACTAGATTTATCAGCCCTATCTTGTGATACAGATGAGGAAACGGAGTCCTAGAGAGGTTTATTTACTGGACCATGGTTAGGATTTTGCAGGACAAGAATTCACATGAATGACTTTAACATTTAAGTAATAATGAATCTGTCCCTTATTATTGCAGTGGTAAAGATACAAAACAAGACAAAATGTCTATAGAAAACCAAAAAAATTAATCACATCACTTGATGATTCGGTAAATTATCTGGAAATGTTGTCCCCATGATGTCATTTATCTGCATTGTTCACCTTGTTTACTGATTCATCCAGGCATTTTGGCATGGCCTCAACATAGCCTTATGGCCTAATACATGGGAAACTATTTCACCCAGTGGCTCAAAATGTCACTGACATGATCTGCCCAGATTGTCTCGCTGCCACTAACACATTTTCCTAGAATAAAAACTATCAGACAAAGGCAACAGGAATGGCATATTTCATACAGATGGTTCGTAAATGATAACGATTAGGCTTTGTCCAGTCTTATTTGCATTATAATGGTGGCAGGGAAGAGAGAAGGTAGGGGATGGTGAAAGAGACAAGGAGGGGATCTCTGCATCCCCAGGTCTGTAGCTCCCTGGTTATCTGGGAGAGAAGCTCAGATACATGTTATATTGGTCATTCCTCATGTAACTCTGGGTAACTTAAATCTGAAGATTAATGTGAGGGAGTGCTACCAAAAGTTGTCCTCAAAATTGGCAATCTCAATGTAAAGAGATAAAGGAGTGGATATTTTGTATGTTCCTATTGCATGTTCAGCCCTTTTACCTATTTAAAATATTGCAATATAGATGTACATTTTCAGATATGGAATCTGAATCTCAGAGCAGTTACATACCTGTTCATGACCAAACTGTAATTAATGGTAGAGGAAGTGCTCCCTTAGATCTGGACAATTCCTGGGATGCTAATCTGCCAAGTGCTTCTGAAGGCCCTGAGAACGATGCTCATGGAAAAGTGAGTAGGATGAAAGCTGACCCTAAAGAGGCAGGAATTACTGAAACAGTGAGGAAGGAACTACTCAGGAGGAGGAGGCAATGAGTGAGTTTGGGAGTTGGCATTAGATGGTGATTTGTGTTTGTAGTCACACACTCAGGGATTTGAAAGATCATACAAGCAATATAGTTCAATTACACGTTTAAAACTTGAATTCCCTCCATAAGGTCCACTAAGCTGTCATCTAGCTGAATAAATGCCTCCACTTCAGGCTGGCTTCTGTATTATTTGACACCATAACCATTACCTCTTATACCACATCTCACCTCCTCTCAACCCCGAGCCCCTGTCTTTATTCCATCCATTGCTACAACAGACAACTTGATGCAGGGGTAAACTGACAACATTTTGTCTCAGCTGCCCATTGTATGTATTCCTTCCATAGGCATTCTCAAAGACCATAGCTGTAGATCTACAGGACACCCCTGACACTCATTTATATACAAACATGGAAATATGAGGGATTTAGCGCCTCTTGTGGCAACTGACCAATGGGGCATGGGAGCTAGCAGATACAAGCTCTGGTCCTTGAGCAGAAAATTCATGACTGTTGAGAGGAATCCAGGAGGATTGAGTGCCAGTTGCCGGAGCAGTGACAAGCTCAACAATGCACCCTTGCATTTGCTTTCTCTGTGTGCCTCATTCATACTTGCCTTTTCACCATCCCTATTCCCTCGGATTGCTTCATAAAATAAACTACCAGCACACACCTTTTTGTCTATGTTTTCTGAGAAGCCCAGACTAAAAGAGGGTACATATGGGCCAGCCTATGAAAAGTCCCTTTCCAATCCTGACCTAGCTTTCAGGGCAGCCTCAAGGCTTTCTGTCCTTATTTACTGTGGCTGATTAATTTCTACATACTTAGCACTTGACTTTAGTCCCATAAAAGGGATTCATAGTATCTAATCAACAGATGGATGTGTGAATAAACCAGTGGAGCTAATGTGGCCAAGATTAATGGGCTTTAAGTTAAAGTAATCTCTAAGGTTGAAGGAAAGAGCCCAAGGAATGTCTTCCAAAACTTGTTACAGGCAAAGTGGGAAAATGAAGAGGCATAGGCTTTATCTAGTCCCCACGATAACTCTTTAGGACTCCAGTAACCTAACACTAGTACAAAATCAGTTAACCTATATTGTTGAGCATAAGAATACTGGTCTTTAAAATCTTTGATGTTCACATTTTTGAGGCATATTTTAAATGAATATCCACAGACTCAAGAGGCTGTGGTAATAAAATCCATAGGGGTGTTCTCTTTGAATATACAAACTGACAAAGGAAAAAAGAGTGAAAATAGAAATATTAGGAAACTATATGAGGTAAGGTAGAATTTTTGGTATATCAACGTATATATGTCTATTCATTTCTACCAGAGAAAGACAATTTCTAGTCTTGGGTCTACATGGGCCCATGTATGAGCCAATCCTATTGAGACTTGGGGTAGTATTATGAAAAGATCTCTGATCTTGGCACTTGGAAATATCCACTAGGCAATAACTACTTACTCTTGGGTTGAACGTCTACCAACTGCACGTCGGTGCGAAAAAAAAATGGGTATATTCAAGATCCCAGACTCAAAGGGACAGAATTCTCTGGACTTTGAGTCAAAATCCTTGGCTTGAGTAGCTTACTAGCTGTGTGTCTTGGACAAGTCACAGACTCCTGAAGGCCTTGCTCTGGTATTAAAAAATAGGGTATTAATTCTTGGTCTGCCTGTCTTGCAGGGTTGATTATTGTATCAAATGAAAAAAATATGTAATAAGGGAATTTTAATCATCCAATATCATATATATTTGAAGTAGTATTGCCTATGTGAGCCCTTCCAGATCTAGCACAATGCTTGACGTTTGTATTTTCCAGGCCACCTGGAGCACATTTCTGTAGAAAGGTAGCTTTTTCAATTGAGTCCTCAGAAGATTAAAAAAAAAAATTCAAAGGCTGAAGGGACTGATCTACAGGGCAAGATTAAAGCAGGACACGTAGTTCATCATTCTGTTAGGCAATGCTTAATGGAGGGTCAGGGCTGCAGAGATATATTTCAAAGGGGTAAACAGCAAAGATGGAGAAGAATTATTTCAGTTGAAACAAAAAGAAATAAGACCATTGAAAATGAAATGAAAAGTATCTGGATACCAGAAAATGATCAAAGTTCTCTTATTTGGAATCTTTCAGACTAACATGAAAAAGCCTAGATTTTACTATTTAGGTGGTCTCCAAAGACTAACATATATTTTCTGATGTCACTCTTCCCCCAACTCCCCATATCTTACCTGAGTTCAAACATTCATGGGAGAAAATCGTCACAAAATATATTGGTTTTTTTTTTTTTTTTAAGGTGCCAAATTCTTTTCCACTTGCCTTTTCTTTCTTCCCTCACCTACTGTGAACTTTTCATTTCATAGTTTCCTGGGGGAATGCTTCTGTGAGTGTACAAGTGGAACTAATTGAAAAGATAAAATTTAATAGAATTTAAACTTACTGAAGGAGGAGATATAAAAGTTGCATCAGGGGAGACACGACAAGACCAAGTAAGATCCTGGAAACTGAACTACTAGAACTGCTCTGTAAATGCTGTCAAGCCAGATGTCTGTTTTTATTTAACCTGAAATAAGAGAGAAGTAATTCAATATAATTTGTGATTTTTTCTTTAATCCAGAGAAGCACACGTCGGTATTTTTTTTTTCTGGCAAAGAAATTTGATCCAAAGGTGGGAAGAAAAAGAATAAGTTCTCTTTCTGAAAAAACAACAAGACTTTGTTTTCTTCAGAATCAATAAATAATTGGCATTTCCCTAGAAAAAGGCAATGGTTTATTTGATCTTTTTTAAAGGATAAACCAAAAGCAGAATTGTAAAATGAGCTAGTTTGTCTTCAGCATCCCTTTGAACAGGTCCTCAGTTGCTCTTGAGCCCTGTACTTCTCTTTTCACGTTTCTGGGAGTCGCTTAAATTTCTACTCAGGCTAGATCTCACTGGGCAGGGTCTGCCATAAATGGTGATGAGATCTTGCTATACAGCTTAGAGCAGTCCCATGGCTATTTTATTTTTCAAGTAATACTAGGAGTTTTGATTCCTAATCCAGTGGGTTCCTCCCCCAGCTCCCATTATACTAAAGTCCTCATGTTTTGGTTCTTTTGATCCTAGGATCTTCATTGCCATCAAAATGAGCCATTCTGTGACTCATTTCATCTGGGAACTATCGCCTGCTAATCCTAGAGGATGTAGGGGTTTAGTCTAATCACAGTGTTGCTGATAACTAGTTGTGATTTCTTGCATCCATCAAGTACCCTCTTGGACTCTGTTTACTCTTGTGTCTACTAAGACAAGATGATCTCAAGGCTCTGTCCCATGACTTTAAACCAGGGTTTCTCAACTGCCGCACTGTTGACATTTTGGGCTGGATCACTCTTTCTTGTTCGGGGATGACCTATGCATAATAGGACATTTAGTAACAACCTTGACCTCTACACAGTACAGGCTAGTAGCACACAGCACCCCTCCACAGACATCAAAAAATGTCTCCAGATATTGCCAGATATTTTCTGGGGAACAAAATCACCCACAATTGAGAGCCACCATTCTAACTCAGTATCAAGGAAAAGGATCTCATCATACAAAATGCTGACGTACGTTTCGTACAATCATCTTGAGAAAACTCCTTAAGCCTAAGATGACCTAAAATATCACTGGCATATTTAGTACAATTCCATTGTCCCCCTCACCATTCCTGCAATATGGCAGATGCTGTCTCTTCCCTTTCTGCCCTGTTTAAATGCTGCTTCTGCATCACCAGAGGTGGTCTGATCAAGGCTCCCCTGACAGTGAGCACCCCGAGCCAGCCAGTGTTCCACAGCTGGTGCTGCCACAGTCAGTGACAGTCTCTTTCTGTGGTTGCGAGCAGATGTTTCAGTGTCAGTGTTTGTGACATCTGGGTTGTGCTCCTCTCCTGCCTAAATTTGATCTGCAAACCGACCTCACCCAACCCTGCCCCACACCTCAGAGAGGTTCACAGTTTCCTTTTTGTGGTTTACCCTCCATGAGAACTGGTGACTGTTAAGGGGAGAGCCACATCAGTGAAGAACTGTTTCGCCACCTGGACAGTGTTAGTCTATTGAATAACTTTTAAGAAAGCAGGAGTTAAATAGAAGACGTCATTGGCACTTCTCATTTCTTCATTGTTTTCAGCAACGTTATTTTCAGTTTACCGTTCAAACTGCTTACCAAAAACTTAAGGCCTGTGTTATAGTCACCCATGATAATGTCAGGCTACTTTCCAACCAGATAATCCAACACTCTTGTACTTTTCTTTTGTTCAGCACACATTATTTAAGTGTACCAATGGCTGAATACTGCATTAGGCACTGAGAGAAAACAAGAGATAAAAATATACAAGGTATCACCCTTACTCTGAAGGAACCCACAGGCTAGCAGAAGGAATGGATGCACAAAGAACCTCTCAAAAATGAAGGGAAAATGCTACCATTGATATTTTATAAAAGTACTAACAGAACAGCGATAGTAAAGTAACACAGTAATTAATTCCAGTTGTTGGAGGAAGAAGAGAAGTGACTTTTTTAACAGGACTTTAGATTTACCAGACAGACAACAGGGAAAGAATCTCCATCCCATCTCTTTATGCTAAAGAGACAAGCTTGATCAAAGTGTCTGCTTACCTTGGAGAGATGGGATGGAGATTACTGATGCTGATGAAGCAACACACCTCTACTCTTGGGCTCTTCAATTTGGCATCTTGATGGTATTTTTTTTCCAACGTATTTGTTAAGAAATAATTCAAATACCAGTTAAATTCATTCATATAATGTGTACAATTTAAGGCTTTTTTAGTATATTTAAAAGGTTGTACAGCAATCACCTAAGTTGTACAACTATTCAACCTAAGCTGAATTTTTCCCCCAAAGAAACACCATATCTATCAACAATAACTACTCATTCCTCCCATCCCTCCCTTCAACCCCATAGTCCTAGGCAACTACAAATTTACCTTTTGTCTCTATGAATTTCCCTATTCCGGTTATTTTATATAAATGAAATCATGCAATTATGTGATCTTTTGTGACTGGTTTCTTTCACTAAGCGTAGTGTTTTCAAGGTTCATCATGCAGCATGTATCAGCACTTTATTTCTTTTTACTGCTGCATAATAATCCATTCACATTTAATATTATGATTGATTTGGTTGTATTTGGCTCTGCCATTTTGCTTCTTGTTTTCTTTCTCTATATTTTATTTATTCCTCTGTTTCTCCTTTACTGCTTGCTTTTGTATTTGTGGCTATCTTATACTGTAATAATTTAATACCTTTAATGATTTGTTATACATATTTTTATTTTCTTAGTTGAAACACAAAAGCTTAATATATATCTTATCAACAACAAGACATGGGACTCCTTCCAAAGAGACTGTAGATATTATCACCAGTTTGTGAAAACTAATCCTTTTGGAAAATGTGTGACCATCTAAACCCACAATTTAGTAATGAATTAATTCAAAAATATGTACCACAAGTCAGCATCTCTCCTCTCCCTGTTATCCTTGGTCCCTGCCTTCCTCACCGGGATAACATGTACCCTCTTCACATCTCACATTGAACTCCCACCCCGATAAGTCAGCTGTTCTGCTCTGTGCTTTTACCTCACCGAGTTCATGGGGCTGATGACATGGCATTAGATTTGCCGTTCATTGTTTCCCTACCTCTGCTGGACGTGAGCTCTGCTAGAACAATCCCTGGAAATTAGTCTGTCGCGTTGTAAGCATTTGGTACAAATTTGTTCAATAAAACCATGAACTAAAAATATCTTGTCACATGATTAACTGCTGAAGACAGTTGCAGATCTCTTAATGTTTTTTATGTCTCTGTAGAAACACTGTAACCTGTTCTCCTTTCTCCCAATTTTTCTTTCTAATTTTCTTACTACTTTTTCATGCTTTTATATCTTGGTAATTGATATTATTTGGCTTTCCATTGTTAAGCGTCCCTTTTTGCTTAAACATAATGAGGAATGGGAATTTTACAAATTTTCTTGGACTGTCCAGCTCAGGGGACTAGATCATCTAGAATATGAATTTAGATTTTTAATGATGAATATGGAGTCTTTCCTCTCTTATGCTTACCATATATCCCTTTAAAATGTTTGGAATTTGATTCCAAATAAAAACCTTCTCTCCTCTCCTTTTATCTTATTAATAAACACTCATCTTTTTTCAGTCCAGTATACGTTTATTAATGACAATAATGTGAAAAGTCCTTTGGTTGATGATGCTGGTGATTAAAAGGCAAATAGGACATGCATATGTTCTTCAGGATCTTAAGGGAACCAGACAAAACATAAATCACACACACACACAAACACACAGACACACACGGCAAGCTGTTACAAGTATTCTAAAAGATGTTCCTTGGTAAAACAAGATGCCTGTGTTCCAACATTAAAATCTCTGACTCCTGATCGCATGCACAGTGCATGATAGGAAAGTATATATAATTCTTAGCCCCAGGCAGATATGTCCTGAAGATATCATGACCTCAAGGAAGGAAAGTGAAAGTCACTTGGCATGAGATGCTAACTAAAAAGAAGAGTGACAGAATAGGTGCTATGTTTTAGAGAGTGGAGAAAGAAAGGCACTTTCTTTTTTTGCCATAATCTTTCATATGTCTTCCTTTGTACAGGCAACTGCATTTCCTTGACCAGATACTGTAAAGAACATTCCCCAAAGAATAGTAATATCTGTATGCTCGTGGCAAAAACTATGTAAATCTATACTTCACTTCCTGCTTTAGAATTCTTTATTTCATGCTGAACTTCTATGCTCTTTGTTGCTTCGGTTCACCTGGATTTTCTTTGAGCTCAACCTAAATGTTATTTGAACTTGGGTAATTGAAAACTGAAGCCAGGCTTCAGTTCAACTCATTTCCCGAATAGCTCACTCCTCATCTATTTGGGGATCATCCACCAGAACACCTGTAAAGAAGAGTTTCGCAGCTTTACTTTCATGTTCCAGAGTCCGTTGTCAGCGCCGTGCTTTGGAAATATTAAAATCTAATATTGGTCTAAGCCATTTCTTCAATATATACAGTAACATCTGAGGACTGTTCTCAACTGAAATTTCTAGTAAACATAAACTGAGTCTTTCAACATGGAAAACAAGACAAAACAAAATGACATTTGAATGTTAAAGGCAGAAACCATCTTTTCATTGCTGTTGGTTTTCTCTCTTATCAGTTTAGTATTTTTAAAATTACATACACTCTGCTTCTCAGAAATCAAGGCCCTATTTTCTTCTTGTTATTATGTTTTTTGACACACAAAACAGATCTCAAGTTTGATTTTTTTTTCTTTTCTTTAAATCATAGTCCTTTAGTTCAGCTTCATTGTCTAGCTGAATCCTAAAGGTGTCAAGAGAGTATCTTTTCCAAGTAACAGGAATTCTCAGTTCCTGTCACTTATTACATCTTCAGTCTTGAGATTCTTATTTTTTTTTCTTTTTCTTTTTTTAAAAATTTTATTGAAGTATAGTTGATTTACAATGTCGTGTTAGTTTCAGGTGTACAGCACAGTGATTCAGTTATATATATCTATATATACATATGTATACATACATATGTATAGATAGATAGATAGATTCTTTTTCAGATTCTTTTCCCTTATAGGTTATTACAAAATATTGAGTATAGTTTCCTGTGCTGTACAGTAGGTCTTTGTTGGTTATCTATTTTATGTATAGTAGTGTATATATGTTAATCCTCACCTCCTAATTTATCCCTCCTTCACTTTCCCCTTTGGTAACCATAAGTTCGTTTTCTATGTCTGTTTTGTAAATAAGTTTATTTATATCTTTTTTTTTTTAAAGATTCCACATATAAGTGATATCATATGATATTTGCCTTTCTCTGTCTGGCTTACTTCACTTAGTATGATAATCTCTAGGTCCAGCCATGTTGCTGCAAATGGCACTATTTAATTCTTTTATATGGCTGAATAATATTTCACTGTGTGTGTGTGTGTATACACATACCATACATATATATGTGTGTGTGTGTGTATATATATATATATATATGCATACACATACCATATACATGGGGAGGCTGTGTGTGTGTGTGTGTGTGTGTGTTTGTTTGTGTATACATATATATATATACCACATCTTCTTTATCCATTTATCTGTCAATAGACATTTAGGTTGCTTCCATGTCTTGGCTATTGTAAATAGTGCTGCTAAGAACACTGGGGTGTATGTATCTTTTCAAACTAGAGTTTCCTCTTAAAATATGCCCAGGAGTGGGATTGCTGGATCATATGGTAGCCCTTGTTTTAGTTTTTAAGGAACCTCCACACTGTTCTCCATAGTGTCTATTACCAATTTACATTCCCACCACCAGTGTAGGAGGCTTCCCTTTTCTCCACGCCCTCTCCTGCATTTATTACTTGTAGACTTTTTTAAAAAATAAACTTATTTATTTTTAGCTGTGTTGGGTCTTTGTTGCTCTGCGTGGGCTTTCTCTAGTTGTGGCGAGCGGGGGCTACTCTTCATTGTGGTGCGCAGGCTTCTCATTGTGGTGGCTTCTGTTGTGGAGCAAGGCTCTAGGCGCACGGGCTTCAGTAGTTGTGACTCACAGGCTCTAGAGCGCAGACTCAGTAGTTGTGGCGCATGGGCTTAGCTGCTCCGAGGCATGTGGGATCTTCCCAGACCAGGGCTCGAACCCGTGTACCCTGCGTTGGCAGGTGGATTCTTAACCACTATGCCACCAGGGAAGCCGTATTATTTGTTGATTTTTTGATGTTGGTCTTTCTGACCAGAGTGAGGTGATACCTTATTGTAGTTTTGATTTGCATTTCTCTAATAATTAGTAATGTTGAGCATTTTTCATGTGCCTTTTGTCCATCTGTATGTCTTCTTTGGAGAAGTTTCTATTTAAATCTTCTGCCCATTTTTTGAGATTCTTATTTCTTTCCCACAAGCAAATTCAGTTTTACTTCCATTAGAGTACAACTCAATAAGTTGTTTTTTTGTTGTTGTTAAACCCAAAATTGAAAGGATATAGAAAATCTCAGAATTAAATGTTTCTATTAGTGAACATTTAGCTATATCTTGAAACTTTTAGGCTTCGACAATCCTCAGATAGTATTTCACTCAGAGAAACTACTTTTTAATTCATATGTTGTGTTGTAGTTAACTTTTTCAATTTGGAATAAGTTGAAACTACTTTTCAGTGTTTCTATTGGTTGTATCATAGTTATTGGCTTCAGACATACTGTGACCTCTGATATAAACAGAAGAATATTTAACAGAAGGCTATAGCTCACATTTGGCTTGAATAGAATCTAGGGATCTAAGTCTTTCAAACTACACATCAATAACAGAGAAAAAAAACTGTCTATTTCAAGAAAACTACTAAAGGGTAGGATAGGTGCTTAAAATGTACCATATTCCACTTCTCCCACTCTGTCTTACCCATATGTTTCACACTGTTGCTCATGCTGTAACATAGAAATAATGAACCCATCATACTATGTGCAGTTCCCAAATCTTTGGATTTCTTTAGTCTGACATAGCACCACTATATTCAACCTGAGCGCCAGGTGGTAAGAGGATTGAAGAGAGAGAGAAGATGCACCCTCCAGTTGAATGGGCGGGGAGCCTTCAATCTTAAATCTTTGCTATTATCTATAACAAATGCAACTCGCACTGTTAATCCCTAATTCTTCTTTTTTAAATGATGCATAATACCAAAGAGATATTTTTAAAGAAATACTGCAGACTGGTTAGCAACATGTTAATAAAGGAATCCATCATTTTAAGCATTGGAGAGTGCTGAGTGATACCCTTTCTTGCCTTGTGAAGCATGGATAATATACAGAATGCTGACGAGAAATCCTGCCAATCTGGTGCCTCCATATGGTTGGGAGATTGGAATTTATCAATTGGATTGCTACCTTTACCAAATATATCATACATTCGCTGGTCATTTTTCTCCTTATAGTATGCCTCATTAAGTGAAAAATTTTAAAGATGCTTGGATAAAATTGTGCATAAGCTGGTATCCAGGTGTCCTGAATAACTCGACTCAGCTTCCCCATGAATCTGACTTAACACTTGGGGATTTTCTCAGACTCTTGAACACTCTAGACTCTAAATCTTTGAGGCATTAACTAGCACATATGTTTCCCCTTAGGAAAAGTTGGGGAATATTAGACTGATTTGGGGATATTAAATTCATCTTCTCACGCAGTGTCATTGTGTTAAACCATTGGATATTTGTATGCCCCAAGTCAGATACAGCTATAAGTACATGTGGTTAGCTTTTGCATATATGGAATTTAAGAGGCTTTGTTAACAGTTAAGTTGAAGTAAGTTTTAAAATTTCAAACAAACTAAGGGTAGTGCAGCCACAGCATATAATCACATTACTATCATTATCCTACTACCAAATAATTAAGTGACATAAATTCAAGTGACAGTGACATAAATTAAAGTTTCTATTTGAAGCTTAACATACCATGTGTCCTCATTCAGTAGGAGATGGACGAAAGTGAAATTGAACTTTGAAAGAAATATTATGGCTATTAAGTTTCATAATGGAATGTGGAAGAACTGACCATCACATATCACGCTGAACTACATGATGAACTTTCTTCTAAATCTAGTTCCACAGACTTTGAATTCCATTTTCCAAAAACTTGATTCAAATAACTAATGAGCATTTTGGACCCATGATACCATCAGTTATTTTCCTGGCACATTCAAGATGAGTCATTAAGGTCAGTTAATGGTGGAGCATCTTGGGATGAACAACAGAGGAGAGCAGTTGTCAAACCTAAGTCTGATGGGACCAGTAGGGAGAAGGATTTGCTACAACACAGAAAGCTGCAAGGCAAGGCTCCTGGTACAACATGTGAACAATAGGAAGGAAATACACCCACGGCCAATCCATGACCTGGAAGGAAGAGATCCAGGGGAGTGGATGCCCAAAACATTTCCTCTTCCTTGTTCTGATCATCTGCTTGTGCCTCCCACTGATTGGACACAACCTGAAATCAGACAACAAGGAAGTAAGTGTTGGGGTCACAGAAAAGACTGGAGACATAGGAACGATAGAGCAGGTAATTGAAAATTACTAAGAGAGTAAGTTCTAAAAGTTCTCATCACAAGAAAAAAAAGTGTAACTATATGAGGTGATGGGTGCTAAATAAACTTGCGATCATTTTGCAAGACATACTTATGTCAAGACATTATGCCATACACCTTAAATGTGTCGTGTTAGGTGTCATTTACACCTCAATAAAACTGGAAAGAAAGAAAAAAGGGAAAAAGAAGAAGTAGATTTTGAGTGGCAAGCAGGGAATAATACCCAGGCTCAAGGACTATGCTGATTCATAATCTCAGATGTGTCTGGTATGCATCTTTCACATTATAGTCATAAATGTAAATTTTGTCTGATTTGCTTATTACTGTTTATAGAAATTACATTCATAGGAATATAAAGGTGACCTCTTTTCTCCAGGCTACGTATTCCGCAGGCAAAAATAGGGTTACATTAAAGCTGCAAAACAGATTTTTTTACAACACACCTAAATATCCATTCTGCAGTATCTCCTTCTCCATTGAAGTATCTCCTAGTTTTTGACTTACGATAGCTTATCAGGGCCAAGACTAGGCTGAGGCAAATAAGGCATTCATATCAGGTGTAAAATTTTAAAGGGTAGCAAAATCTCAGTAATCAAGATAATTAATATCTGCATGCAATACTTTAGTGCATTTTAAATTACCAAAAACAATGCAAAAATCTGTAATAAACAAAGTATCACAATTTTAAGATTGTCAAGATATGCTCCAACCCTGCCCTCCACAATGCTGCCTCACTTGCTTTACCCTAATCCTTGTCCAGCAGCACAAACATCTGTCTTCTTGTTTTCCCCAAACTGCATTGTAATGGCAAAAGTTTATTTCAAGTGTAAAACTAAAACAAATATAAGACAGGAGGGAGTGCAGATAACTAGAAGGTAGAGAGTAGATGAGATCAATTTTAAAGAAAAATGACATTAGATTATAGCCTATGAGACTAGAAGATTTATGAATAGAGTCCCAGAAATGCTCAAAGCTGAGTCAACAAATATAAAGTCAGAGATATTTCAACTAATGTGAAAAAACAGAAGTCAACAAATGTAAAGAGCAAGAGAAATCTGACATAGAGGAGTTTATGCCTAACATTTGGGGATTGTTTCTCCTAAATTATTTTAAACTAATGTAAATTAATTTTTATTTCACTCTATTTTATAGAAGTAGGGCATTTTCATAGTTAAAAATTCAAATAATAGAAAAGGCATATGATGAAAACTTCAAAAGAAAAGACAAGTGACGAGAGAGAAGTACCAGGGTAAATGAGTAGAACAAGCAATTCTACCACAACAAGAGAATAATCCAAGGAGAAAAATCTTAATTTGATAGATTCTAGGAGTTACTGCATAAATAAAAATAAGAACAGAGTACAAAGGAAAGTAGCAAACAGAAAACAAGAAAAATATCTTAAAAATTAACATTATAATTGCCCAGATCATTTAAGATATTTAACACATGGGTGGAATAAATGCATTTTTAGAGCTAATATTTAAATTGTTTATCTGGAAGGTAAATTCAGTCATATTCCCAGAACCCAAATGAAAAAAAGCAAAGGAGTCCTTGTCACAGTAATTCACATGAGCTGCTATATAAAAGAACTTTGCCTAAAACTCAGCTCCTTAATAAAAGTAAGTCAACACTTCCAGGAAACGCTTCTCTAACTAGCGCCTCAGGAAGCCAAATTTGTCCCATCTTTGGCTCACCGTCGGTTTTGGCTTCTAAGTTGCGTTGACATCAGTCAGCCTTCAAATGAAGGAAAGAGAGAACATGAGATAGACCACTGGACACTCACATCCACGTGTACCCAAAGGAACATGCATAACTTCATCAACTTCCTGTTGGCCAGAACTAGTTGTGTAAACCCTAACTGCATCAAAGGGAAGCTGGGAAATGATGTTTTACTGGGTGGTGATGGGAAATGAAATGGTTTAGTAACTATATGGCCTTGTATCTGCCACTAGGAGGTAGATAACTTGAGAGAGGAATTTAGAGATTTGGCAAAAATATCTAAATAATCTATCAACCATCTAGTACAAATCGTAAACAGGGGAATACCAGAAACAAATGAAAAGAAGAAATAGTAAAATGAATTAGAAGAAAAGTGGTCCGAAATGAAGAAGCAAATATTTCACTGAGGTGACATCTTGAATGGAAAGCAGGATTGATGAAGTATTGTCCACATGTAAACACATTGAAATTCCATAACCTCAGAAACAGAGGGAAAATTCCAAGAGCTCCTGAAGCTCAATAGAACGTTATTTACAAAGAAAAGAATATTACAGACTACCATCCATTTTTCTCAACAACAGTGGATACAGAAAAAAATGAAAAAAATGTCTCCAAATTCTGTGGGGAAATCACATATAAACCTAGAATTCTGTCCCCAATCAAATGTGAGGACAAAATAAAGATGCTTTACCAAAAAAATGACATTAGAGCTTTCATTATCAAAGTGTATTTTATCAACATATTGATCAAGATGTCACTTCAGCAAAATTAAAAGAAATTTAACATAGGGAATGACATGAACTAAAGTAAACAATGACAGTTGAGCAGGATACAGAATAGGAAAGCTAGAAAAGAAATGTAGTCTAACACACTAAATTGCAAGTATGATTCATGTGGATTAACTTCAAAAATGTATAGGGGGGCTTCCCTGCTGGCGCAGTGGTTAAGAATCTGCCTGCCAATGCAAGGGACATAAGTTCGAGTCCTGGCCCAGGAAGATCCCGCATGCCATGGAGCAACTAAGCCCGTGCGCCACAACTACTGAGCCTGAGCTCTAGAGCCCTTGAGCCACAACTCCTGAGCCCACGTGCCACAACTACTGAAGCCTGTGCGCCTAGAGCCGATGCTCTGCAACAAGAGGAGCCACGACAATGAGAAGCCCATGCACCACAATGAAGACCCAACGTAGCCAAAAAAATTAAAACAGAAAATGTATAAGGTATAAGGCTTCATTTTTTTCTACATGATTTCACCTACACGATTTCATCGTTCTACAAATGGAATACACATGGACATAATCATTATATTATGAATTATATAATTGTTTTTACTTTGCAAATCAAAATATAGACAAAGCACAAATAATTCATTTTATTTTAACAGACAAGAATGTATAGGCTATAAACCTTGTCAATGTAAAATACCGTATTTCTAATCAATAGAAGGGGGAGAAGAGGTGGAGGAAATAATAAGGTCTTTCTTTCCTTTTCTTTTATAGCAGGATATTTAGTAGGTACTTTCAAAGAAAAATCAACTAAGGCTTTGCTTTAGGGAGAAAAAAATGGAAAATAGATCATACACAATATATGTGAGTAAAAAGTGATATTTACATTGTTATATTTACATTGTTGCGGCGAGCAGGGGCTACGCTTCATTGTGGTGCGCCTGCTTCTCATTGTGGTGGCTTCTCTCGTTGTAGAGCACGGGTTCTAGGCGCATGGGCTTCTAGTAATTGTGACATGTGGGCTCAGAAGTTGTGGCTTGCAGGCTCTAGAGCACAGGCTCAGTAGTTGTGGCGCACGGGCTTTGTTGCTCCGCAGCATGTGGTATCTTCCCGGACCAGGGCTTGAACCCGTGTCCCCTACATTGGCAGGCAGATTCTTAACCGGTGCAACACCAAGGAAGTCCTGTTATTTTAAAATACATTACTTCAATTATGACTGCATTAAAATTATTTTTTTTAATTTATCCTTTATTTACCTTACTTTTTGTGAAGTATCTTTGCATATCTTTTCCCCATTTTGTTTTCCTGGATGAGTTTTTGTTCCTTATTAATGTCAAGGAATATGTATGATTATAAATACAAAGCTATAATTAACCTTCTGTAAGGCATATGTGTTGAAAACTCCTTTCCCATTTTCCCATTTGTCTATTGACTTTATGTTTATTGCCTTATATTTAAAAAACAACGTGGTCATCTTTCACTTTCTCTTTTATGCCTTCACACATTTTCTTTTATTATTTTCATGCTTTCATAAAACATTGTTTATAAAATTTTATGTTGGAACAAGTAAGGTAAACTGACTTTAATTGTTATTTGGTTTTTATACCTCAGTTTGTTAATTAATCCTTTCCTTTCATTTGATTTGAATTGCAAATCTCATTTTATGTTCATATTTACTTGAGTCTATTTCTGTGCTTTCTTTTTTGCTTTAATGAGTGTATTCCTGAAATATTAACACATTCTTTTAACTGCAACTTGATAATACATTTTATTACCTGGTAGGCTATACCTTGCTTCTTGACATTCTTACTTACTATGTTTTCGTATTTAACTTACAATTAGTTTTAATCGTTAAAACCAAATTTATTGATTATTTTAGACACTAAATTGTCTAGCTCCAAAAATCAGACCTTTTACACCATTTATTCAAATATTCTTTATCTGTCTTAAGAGAATCTTAAACTAGACTTTACATAAATCCTAAATGCTTTTTGTTAATTATTTATATCTTTGTAACCAGCCAACATATTGAATTCAGATTCTTTTTCATTATAGGTTATTACAAGATATTGAGTATAGTTCCCTTGCTATACAGTAGGTCCTCATGGTTTTTCTGTTTTATGTATAGTAGTGTGTAACTGTTAATCCCAAATTTTATCTTTTATCACAATAATATTTACCCAGATCTTGTTCCTTAAGCAAACCAAGGCTGCTCTATAAAGCACATATTTCTTGAACAGTATTAAGTTGGGGCTGGGTGAGGTGAGGAGGTATTTGGCATTTCGTACTGCCAATGACTTCAGAAAATTCACTCTTAGCAGTATAATACATTCTCTACTAAACATCTAGGAGACAAGGATTGTCTTAGACATTATATGTACATTTCTTCTAATTCTTCCATTCATTCATCAAGGCAGAGAATCTTATTTGCATAATGAGTTAAGGGAATTTTATTTTCAGGAATGGGAGAGAAAGTTTGGACCCCAAAGGGGACGAGAAATGACAAGATAACAAGGTGGCATATTTTGTGTAAGAAGGGAGTGGAGAGAATTTGTATTCCTGCAATAAGGGATGTCTATTTCTTAGCCTGGAGAGAACTCACTGTCACCTTATGCTAATCTTTAGGTCAGTGCAATTAGTTTCACCCTGAGAAAAATTGCTGTCTTTAAATTTATATAACTTAACACCAGAAGCTAGAAGTCAGCAGAAGTTACATTTAAATTTATAGAAGTATTCTCTTAATCGTCTTGCAGCATAAGAAGGATAAGCTTAGAGGTTCTTTACATTGAAGCTAGACAGAAGAAAATTTTCCTGACAAAGTTTTCTCAGTGCCCTGGAATATTTACTTGAATGAGATTGGTTAATTCCTATTTATGAAAGTCTGGATACCAATTAGGATTCTGGCAGCTACAAATATCTGAAAATCCAGCAGACCTGGCTTAAAGGAATAGAAATTTTATAACCTTATGTAACAAAAAATGGAGAAGCAGAATAAGTCTAGGACTAGTTAATAGATTGGTTCAATGATGTCAAGGCTTCTGATCAACATGCAGTGACCTTCTCCTCAGAGTTGTAAGATGACTGCCAACTAGTAAGCATCATATCCTAAAAAAAAGGAAGGGGAGTCTTACATTTGTGTTTCTCCTTAAGAGTGATAATAGGGCTTCCCTGGTGGCGCAGTGGTTAAGAATCCACCTGCCAATGCAGGGGACACGGGTTTGAGCCCTGGTCCAGGAAGATCCCACATGCCGCGGAGCAACTAAGCCCATGCGCCACAACTACTGAAGCCCACGCGCCTAGAGCGTGTGGGCTTCTACAACAAGAGAAGCCACAGCAATGAGAAGCCCGCACACCGCAGCGAAGAGTAGCCCCCACTCGTCGCAACTAGAGAAAGCCCGCATGCAGCAACGAAGACCGAACGCAGCCAAAAATAAATAAATTAAAAATAAATTTAAAAAAGAAAAAAAATGTTTTAAAAAAGAGTGAAAATAACTTCCTAGCAGCTCTCATAACATTTTGTTTTATGTCTCATTGACCAGGGTAGTATTTCACACTTATATCAAAATAATCACTGGCCAAGTTTCAGGAATCTTCATGGGTAGCTCAATTTAATCAACATTCAGTGTCTAAGTTTGAAGAGAAACCCACAAAACAAATAAGACCAAGCCTGAACAACCAGTGTCTGCAAAGTTATTATTGAATCACATTTCTTTATTAATGCAGAAGAGCAAAAAATGCCTCCTCGAAAATTTTAAAATTTAAGTTTTATGTTATCAGTTCATTGCTAATACAAGTCCTTTTCCAAAACTACCAAAAGTGATTCATTTCCTTCTTATTTTGGCAACTTCTAAATATATATCTTATAAATATTTTTTGTGATTATTTAATTGCTCTTCTAATTCTTATTTCTATACCAGTGGGGCTAAGATTGCTAGCACAGTCCCAAGCTTAGCCGTGCAAACTAATTGCATACAAAAGTTACTCTCATCATTGAGATGACACATCTTGTAAATTTCTCACTTAAGTAAATAATGAAATAATATTCATCAGCCTTTTTGTTCATTCCTTTTTCAAATGAAGTTTTAAACTCAGGTGCTTCCACAGTCTCAGTTAATTTTAAAACCTCGGGACTGAAGCAGCCTAGTTATTTGGGGGGAAAAAAATGAGGATTTATTTTATTTCTACTGATTGAAATATATTGGTTTTTAGAGGAAATGTCTTTTGGTTCCAAATTAGGTACATTGTGCAGCCTCTGTATGTATTTTCCAAGTGATTTAAATGAATTTGAATCAGCTCGTTAGGTTCCAGACTGGTACTGAACATAATGACTCATTCTTAAATTAATATTGTCTATCCTGACCTACTCCTGTCTAAATCACTTTAATCACTGGAAAGATTCATACTCTTCAAAAGGACGGCCACATTCAAATGAATTCTGCAACAGTTCATTAGGTAATAATGTCATTTATGTTCCTTGGGTCAGCAAATGTGCTCTCACTTGGCTTTAAAGATGGACCAACTGTGAGCAGATAAACAGGTACTTTGTATGCATTTGACATTCATACATGCACAGAAGGGAGGCATTATGCTGGCATGAAATGTTTCAGTTTGGGACATTGCTGTGTCTCAGATTCAGTCTCATTTTTTTTTCTTTTCTTAACTTAGCAGCTTTATTGGACACATGTTCCTGTCTTTCAGAAGCCGTTAATGTGTCAGATGCTTTGTCACATCTCAGTGACACCAGAACATTAAAAAGAAGGTTCTAACTGGAATCTAGCTTGAGCACAATACAAAGCATGCTGTTAGAAAGAACATCATATTTGATATTCAAATGAAGGCTACTTCAGGAAGACCCTGGAAGCAGTAGACATGATCACAGTCCTATGGAATAGCAGCAAATAATCTCAGCCTTCCCCCTCCCACTGGCTCTTGAAATTAGCAACAACGATAAAAATGACACACTGGGAGGTGAGTGTGCTTATTAGCAACTTATCACACTGATGAGTGGTCTTTGAAGTCAACTTGTTGAGTGGTTCCTGAATGTGTATCCAAGAATAAAGGGCAGGCTGATTCCACATGAATCACCAAGGGAAGAGTCACCTGTCTTATGCTGGGAGGTTCTCCTTCCGGTGAGAACTAAAGGACTAGTGACTTCCCTTAGTTCGCAGTGCTAGCAATAAGATAAGAACTTGAACTATGCTCTTAATAGTGGATTCACTAATTTACTAATCTGTTGAATCATTCAAAAGCATGGAGTATGGGCTTCCCTGGTGGCGCAGTGGTTGAGAATCCGCCTGCCGATGCAGGGGAGATGGGTTCGTGCCCTCGTCCGGGAAGATCCCCCATGCCGCGGAGCAGCTGGGCCCGTGAGCCATGGCCGCTGAGCCTGTGCGTCCGGAGCCTGTGCTCCGCAACGGGAGAGGCCCGCGTACCACAAAAAAAAAAAAAAAAAAAAAAAAAAAAAAAAAAGGCATGAGTATGTAAGATAGCTACACGTATCTAATTTAATCTTTACAACAATTCTGTGAAGTATCTTTGATCCTATTTTACAGATAAGGGAATTTAGAGATGTCAGACAACAAGCCTAACACCTTAGAATGAGTAAGGAACAGAAATGGGATTCAAACCAGGTCTGTCTGATATTAAACAATTCTCATTTCTCTATTTTCCTCTAGTTCCCTTATTGCCAAGACAGGGATAGGTAGAATGGAAGATGCAAAAGGTACAGAAACCATTATTTGTACTCAAGGGGGATCACCCAATATTACAATTGTCTATTGCTATGTAACAAATTATTCTGAAACATAGAGGCATAAAACATTCGTATCATTAAGCTTACATATTATGTGGGACAACAATTTGGACAGGGCACAGTTGGGACAGGTGATACCTGCTCCATGATTCCTGGGATCTCAAAGCTGGAAGACTCAAAGCCTGAGGTGGGTAAATGGCTAGGGATAAGAATCCTTTTGGAATCCATTACATGTTTGATGATTGATGGAGCTCAGCTGGAAATCTCAACTGTGATACCTACATACTGCCTTTCCATGTGACCTGGGGTTCCTTGAAGCATCATGTCTGAGTTCCATGAGTGAGCATTGCAGGAGAACCAGGAAGAAGCTGAATCACCTTTTTATGACCAAACCTAGGAAGCCAGTCAGTTTCACTTCTGCTTGGGTCACAAGCCTGCCTAAATTCAAGAGGAGGGAACAGATAGACACATCTGTCAGTGGATGGAGGGTCAGAGTTGCACTGAAGAGCGTGAGGGATGGGAACTATTGTTACGGTCATCTTCAGTAACGGAAATCTGCCGTACCCTCTACCTGAGTAAAATCATGTAAAGAAGCTACTATACCAGAGAGCATAGGCAGGTGACCAAATGCTACAGATATCTCCATAGACTTAGTGATGCAAGGCCCTAGGTAAAACTCTGGAATGGAATCTTAAATAGCACTCTAAACTGCTATGCAGGTTATCTGGTAACTATTTTTCATGTGATCCTTTTCTTTCAATCAGGGACTTTTGCTTTATTCTTTATACTCTTGTGCACAGAGCAAAGTATCTCAAGTAATCCTGTCTTCCTAGGCAGAGAAGTTATCCATATTTCTTTATAGTAAATAGAAAAAATGGTTTGAGGAAAGACACACAAGATAAGGTTGCAAAGGAAAAGCTCATGGGAATGTCAGTGCCATTGCCATCTGAGAGAACACGCAGTATTAAAAACCAGAAGAAATGGATTCTGCTGAGAACTTGTTTCATGGTAACTTTCTATTAATTTTTGACACAGCTCACAATTAGATTAAGATGTGAAACAGAGATATTTCTGTAGTGTGACTCTAGTTGCAGCTAATGCATTTTCTTTTATTATATAATAAATTTATTTGTTTGTTTTTGGCTGTGTTGGGTCTTCATTGCTGCGCATGGGCTTTCTCTAGTTGCAGCGAGCGGGGGCTACTCTTCATTGCAGTGCGTGGGCTTCTCATTGCGGTGGCTTCTCTTGTTGTGGAGCACAGGTTCTCGGCACACAAGCTTCAGTAGTTGTGGCACATGGGCTTAGTTGCTCTGCGGCATGTGGGATCTTCCTGGACCAGGGCTCAAACCCGTGTCCCCTGCATTGGCAGGCGGATTCTTAACCGCTGCGCCACCAGGTAAGTCTCTAATGCATTTTCTCCTCTTTTAGGGCTGATTAAAATAGAGAAATCTCTTTTCAACCTGGCACACTTCCAAAGTCATCCAGGCTGGTTTTTTTTTTAACTCTGCCAACTGGAACAAGAGTGACAAAATAGAAGACATCTACAGGGACCCAAGAGGTGATGGTAGTAAGTAAAGTGGCTAGTGAGAAGCAGGAACATTCTTTAGACAAAGAAAAGAAGGAATAAATGTGACTATGATACATGTATGTGTTTGTGTGAGAGAGAGAGGGGATAATCACCTAGGAGTAGTGAGAGTTCTGCCAAAATGGAGTGAACATTCTCATTCTAAAGAGTACATTAATCATTCAGCTGTCTTGTGGGAAAATGACCCTAGTGTTTCCTGGTGTATTAAAAATTTTAAAGAAACTGGACATATAGATTTTAAGTAAAAATTATACTAATTTTTAAATATTGATGACAAATTCATTTTCTATAAAATACTCTAGCAGGGGAAAGTGTTCTTTCCTATTCTGTTGTCTCAGAGTATAGTACTTTGAACAAGGCTCTATTTCCTTTACTTTCTCCTAATTTAGAAAGAATCACACCATTGTGTTTGGAAGCCATGATATATGAATCAGTGTCTTAGTCATGAAATGTCTTAAGGGTGGGACTGAGTGTACATTGTTCAATCTTGTACCACTGCCAACCAACATAAAGGCTGGCACCAACATGTTCCTAATAAAGAATTAAAAAAATATTAGAATGTGTTTCAAAGTTAGATGCCTTGTACAACTTAATATAATTCCTAAAGACCGAAGAATTGACCAGAAATAGCCAGGGATAGCAAATTATATGAGTAAGTCTTTATTTCTTCATAGTCCCTGATGGAAACATAACATATAGCCAATTGGTCCAGCTGGGTTGAAGAAAATTTGCTTTTCTAATTTTAATTTCTGAAAAATAATGTATAAACCACTTACTCACTGTGAAAATATTCAAACAAAGAGACATACATGCTGATACATCAAAGTCTCTCTTCTACCTCCCTGCTCCAACCCCCTCTTTCAAGGACAACCATTGCATATATTTATAATGTGTCCCTTTCCACTTCTTTTTCTCTGTACTTACATGCATGCATGTCTGTATCACATTTATAAATTATCCAAATGAATCATTCTAATAATATTCTGAAATCAGCTTTTATCTTTTCAAAGAACTAGCTTTTAGTTTCTTTGATCTTTTCTATTGTTTTTTAGTCTCTATTTCATTTATTCCTGCTCTAATCTTTATGATTTCTTTCCTTCTACTAACTTTGGGGGTTTTTTTGTTCTTCTTTCTCTGGTTGCTTTAGGTGTAATGTTAGATTGTTTATTTGAGATTTTTGTTTCCTGAGGTAAGCTTGTATTGCTATAAACTTCCCTCTTAGAACTGCTTTTGCTGCATCCCATAGGTTTTGGATCATTGTCTTTTCATTTTCATTTGTCTCTGGGTATTTTTTGATTTTCTCTTTGATTTCTTCAATGACCCATTGGTTGTTTAGCCTCCACGTGTTTGTGTTTTTTGCATTTTTTTTCTTGTAGTTGATTTCTAATCTCATAGCACTGTGGTTGGAGAAGATGCTTGATACGATTTCAATTTTCTTAAATTTACTGAGTCTTGCTTTGTGACCCAGCATTTGATATATCCTGGAAAATGTTCCATGTGAAAGTCAGCTTTTACAAATTTTTAAAGTTTCCACTTTTTAAAAAATTTATTTTATTGACATACAGTTGATTTACAATGTTGTGTTAATTTCTGCTGTACAGAAAAGTGATTCATTTATACACATATATGCATTCTTTTTCATATTCTTTTCCATTATGGTTCATCACAGGATACTGAATATAGTTCTCTGTCCTATACAGTAGGAGCTTATTGTTTATCCATTTTATAATAGTTTGCATCTGCTAATCCCACTTTTAAGTGGAAAATTGTTGAACTTATAGGTGTTAAATTGCTTTCCTTTTCTGTATGTATTCATTCTTTTTTGAGATTGTGTAGTATCTCATATTGCTATATATTTAAAAAATCATTTCCATATTGATAAGCTATTCCGATTATTACTCTTATAAATAAGAGTAATACTCTTATTATGAGTATTACTCTTATAAACCTGCAATAACAAACACATGATATTTAGGCACATGTCAACAGGTTTATATGATACATTTCTAGACATGTATTGTTGGTTTAAAGGAATAAATCCTGTAAAATACTGAATACACTAAATATTAAATTTCAATTGCCAGTGCTAACAAACATCCCTTTTAAAAGCTTAACAAAATTAGTATTTCACTGTAAGTAGATGAGAATATCTGTTTCCTCACATTCTTGTCAATGCAGACATTATCAGTGCTTATGATTTTTTCCAATTTAATGACTGAAAAATGATAATTTATTACCAATTTATGTTTCTCTGAATGCCAGTGATTTTAGGTATAGATTCATATATGGTTGATCTTTTCTTGTCTTTGTGAGTTGCCTGTTCATATTTGCTTAATAATCTACGTGCTCTTTTATTGATCTTTATTAGCTTTGTGTATATTGTACATATTAATCCATAATCTTAAATATATTTAAAATGGTTCTTTCTGCCTATACATTTGATTTTAAGTCAGTTTCCTTCTTTGTAGGTTAAGAATGAGAGAATTAATGTCTATCTATCTCTAACATTTACTTACCCAAGCTACTTAACCTCTCTGTGTCTTAATTTTCTCAATTAAAAATGGTAATAATCAAAATACTTGGGCCTTTTGAATGTTGAGCAGATACACTGTGTTAATGCACATAAATCAGGGTGGCACTATACCCGGCACAAATTAGGCAGTCAATAAATATTAACCATTATAATTTCTGTGAAGAACCATACTTAGTATTCCTTAATAACCCTTTGGTTCACATATTTTATTTATCACTTTTGGATTGGTGTTCATCAGTGATCCTGACTTATATTGTGTTCTATACTGAGTTTTATGAATTCTGTTAATCTCATAGAATCAGCTGGTCAGTGCAACATATTTTATCTATATTTTTGTTCTGTTCAAGAAAGAAGGAGGCAGGGATTGATTTTTGAAGGTGACTCAGTTGGTCCCAGAGGTTCCTTATTCCATTGTCTATTTAAGAAACAATCCACAACTGGATAAGCATATCCATAGCTCCAACCCAACTTTTCCAGTCAGTGTGGTGACAGATGTTCATGAGTCTGAGAGATAATGCCAGGACGTTAAAGCTATCATAATTGCCTTTCATTCTTCAGTATAAAACTTTTTTCTCCTGAGTGAGTAGAACATAACTTGTCATATAAAGGCTTTTTATGAGGTCAGAATTCATTGCCAGAGTCCCACAAATTTGATTCTTATCATTTGTCATTTACTCACAGCCATACAAACTGCGTGGGATGGAAAATATAGATGTGCTGCAATGTTTGGTCACACAATAAAAAATCTCAGAGATCTGGCCATTAACGTAAGTTTCCCGATGCATCTTATTTTGATGAAAACACTCTGAAAATGAGGTTGATATATTTCTGTGTCAGCTGAATAGAAGGGGGACTCAGAAGAAACACTGACAAAATTTTTAAGCCAGGCAAAAGTAAAATCATTGAATAGAGCCCCCTTTTAAAAAGGGGGAAATATGGAAGTAAATGCTGGTGAACTAATAACTTGATTAATGACATTCATGACATTGGTGGAAGAAGGAAGTAGGAGTAAGGGAAGGTGGCTTAAAAGACAATGGAGGAGACAATATTTGAAAAATACCGATAAAGGGAAGAAAAATGGAAATGAAAAGGATAAAGAAAGATCGGAAAATGAGGACAAATGAGATAACTCAAAATCTCAAGGCCTTTTCCTTTAATTTTTTTCCTCCAGTCATTCATACAAACAGATAGCAGGTGTTCATTTTGTTTTATATTTCTCTTTTATTTGATTACACCACTCCTTGAGGTCTTTATTCTTTCTGACTAATGCCATGTTCAAAACATGTTTGGAAGGGAAAGATCTTAAACTGAACTTAGTGGGATAATAATGCTTGCAAATTTATCTTCCAAGTTTATGCCTGACTTTTTACGTCTCAGAACAAAAACTCCATATAGAATCAGCATACCATAATGTTATGCTGTTTAAAAAGAAAAGTCACATTCTTCTCTTCTCTTTGCCAGAAGCTTTAGGGTCCCTGACTATTAGCTGCTAGGACATAATATCACACTTTCCATCATTTCTCTTTATACACAAGTCCCAGAGTTCACATTGCTTTTATTTGAATGTGGACAGTAGCATTTACCAGCATGGTTGTCCATTTTCCACTCTTTAAAAGAAAACAAAAAATAAAATTTGAATTAAAACATTTAAGTGTGTTAAAGTAACATGTTGAGAAGCCGGCTTCTCCTTAAGAATGTTTAGCTGTGATACCTATCAGACAACTTTGTAGTTTATGTATTTTAAAAAAGACATAATTACAAAGCTGGGTAGGTAGGTACTCAAAAAAATATGATGTGATTATCTCCCACTGAAATAGTAACTTTCAATTATCACTCATTAAAATTTAATTAGTTTTATTTTAAATTCTTATTAATTTATTGAGAGGAAATAAAAATATATTATTTTTTAACTTTTCAAAATTCAAATCATGTTGAACTAAAAAGAAAAAGTTTGGTCAGTATGGGAGCATGTCACTTCAGGTAAGTTATAGTAGATTTTGGAAGGTTCATTCATCTGATGAAAGGAACTGCAAAACCTGGATATAATACTCAAATTGAAAGGCATCAAGAACTCTAAGAAAAATAAGGACTAGTGGAATAAAATTCCACAGAGGAGAGAACCATTCAGAGATGAACTGAAAATCCCAGCAGTTTTTGCCCTGGTAGCATTTACTAATTTTGAGTGCAGTTTAGAGATTGAGAACTATGGCTCATTCTAGGCAGCAGAATCTTCCTAGGGAAAGAGAAAATAACACATCTTTCACCAGTTATATAGAGCTAGAGCGAGAAAGGGTAATAAGAATGGGGAGGCCTCCTGTACCGTTGTACACTCATAAAATTTCTGATTCCTGAAGCTGGATAGAAGACTTAAGAAGTAGGCATAAAAATTCTGAAAGGCAAAGGTGTAGTCTCATGTTAATATGAAAAAAAAAATTCTTCCATGGGGAGTGGGCCAGCTAGCAGGTGAAATCCAGGCTTGGCTCTGGCAGAGAACCTCATGCCTGAGAAAAAGGCAACCAGAGATACCTCTACCAAAATGGTAGCCTAACTTGGATTGAGGTCATCAGCCCCATATTCTCTCTGCCTAACAGAAAACAGGGTTAAACTTGTCTGGTAGAGTATTACATAATCTGGAGTTTCTGTGGTTCATTTTATACAATGAACTTGAAAACTATCAAGACTATATGACTGATAATCAAAAATTTAAGAAACAGAATGTAGAACAAGATTCGTGGATATCAGAATTAGCAGAAGAGACTTTAAACTAATTGTAATAAATATGTTCATGAAATAGACAAAAATATGGGAGGAGGAGATGAAAGGATCAAATATTTCAACCAAAAATTGGAACCTATATAAAACACATTAAATGGACATTTTTGAACTAAAAAAAACACATATCTGAAATTAAGAACTTCAGTGGACAGGTTTAACAGTAGATTGGATACAGCACAATTAGTGAATATAAAAACAGATAAATGAAAAACACAAAATTGATGCACAGAGGGAAAAGTTTACTGTTGGCATAAATGGAGTCTCAGAGGGAGAGAAAATAGCGAAAGGAGGCCGTAAAAACAGTTGAAGAGATATTGGACGAAAATTTTCCACAGTTGATGAATGACATCAGTCCAGCCTGAAAAAGTTCATTGAACCCCAAGTAGGACCTATCCAAGTCACATTGCAGGACACCTTAATCTGCAGGAAATATTAATAGCAGCAAAATAAGAAAGATATATTATTTTCGAAGAAGCAGCAAGACTGAACTTACTTTTAAAATAATGGAAGCCAGAAAATAATGGAATGGCATTTTAAAAATGCTAAAATAATATGACTAGAATTCTATATCCAGTGGAAAAGATCTTTTATAAATGAAAGTGAAATAAAAATGTTTTTCAGGGAAGAAAAACTGTTAATTTATACTATATAATGAATCTATTAGAAAGGAGACTGAACAGTGTTGATGTACCCATCTCAAGACATTAAAGAAAGACAGTAATTCAAATCTCAAACATATGTAGACAATGTATGAAAATATTAATTAAATCTATAAATACAACACTGATCAATAAAAGAATGAAAAATCAAGTTGCATATATTAGAAACACAAAGAGAAGCCATCACTATGAACATTCAGACATCAAAAAGTATTGACATTATGAACAACTTAATGCCAATTAATTTATAAAATTATATGAAATGGGGATTTCTTTGGAAAAAATAATCTGTTAACAGAAGAAGTTGAGAATCTTAATAATTTCATGTCTATTAAAGAACTTGAATCTGTTATTAGAAACATTCTGAGACAGAAAACCCCAGCCCCATATGGCCTCAACATGAGTTCTTTGGAATATTCAAGAAAGAAATAATACGAATATTAAACTAACTTATCCAGAGAGTAGAAAAAAAGAGGGAACACTTCCCAAATCTTTCATAAGACCCAGGGAAACCCAACACCAAAACTTCACAAGGACATTAAAGGAATGGAAAATTACAGACTAATTTCTTTTACTCACATAAATGCAGTGATCCTAAATCCGATCCTAGAAAATCAGATCCAGCAACATATAAATAGGATAATATATCACGAAATGTGGGTTTATTCCAGGCATGTAAGATTGGTTTAACATTTGGAAAAATACATACATATGTTCACTAAAAGACGTGTCCATGAATATTCATAGCAGCAGCATTCATCAAGCCGACCTGGAAACTACCCAAAGGTCTATCAACAGTTGAATGAATAAATAAATACTGGGATATTCACATAATGCAATACTACAGCAATGAGAATGAACAAAATATAGCCACTCACAAATATAGTATTGAGGGAAACAAGCCAGAAAGAGAAAAGTACCTATTTAAGCTGCAATTTGCATAGAGTACAAAAATAGGCAAAGTGATCCACGATGTTAAAAGTCTAGATAATGGCTCCCCCGGGGTGGAAGAAAGATCACAATTAGGAGCAGGCATGAGGGGACTTCTGTGTGTTGGTGCATTGTGTGTTACGTTTGTAAAAATGTATGAAGCTTTTACACTTAATGCTATGTTCACTTTAATGTCTGTATAGTTAGTTCAGTACTAGATGACGGAATAAATGGGTTCTAATTGGGAAAGATTCTCACTTCAGCGCTGTATGGCTAAAAACAAGGAATATTTAGTCCCTTCTACCACCCCACCCCTCCACCCACCATGTTTGTTATTCTAGTGACAATACTCGAGAAGAATGAGGTGTAGGATGAGATTGTGGTATTTGAAGTATTGGGACTCTGTTTATGATTCATTTATTTGATCAAGGACTGTCCTTGCATTTCACAAATGATTATAGGTTTACATTTTCAGCAGGTAGCATTACTCACTACAGGATGAGATAGAAGATATTCATTGATCAAAAGTAAGAAAATAAAAGATATGGCTGGGGAAAAAAAATCCCCTCTAACAAGTCTATTAGAGAAGTAGTTTAACTTTGAACAGCATCATTTACAGAATCTTATAATTTTCTCTTTGGGTAGATTTTCAAAGTTTTCAAAATATAGCTAGTTCTGTAATTTAAGTCCCACAGCTGTGGTGCTGAGTTAATTTTCTAATTTCTTAGGAAGAGAGTCAATCTGCATAATCAGTTTCTGAAACAATGGTGGATATTTCCCCCGTGAAATATCTGCTTAAAGGCAAGTATTCTTTGATCTGTGACTTATAAGGGAGAAAGATAATGAAGCTAAATACAGTCCATTCAAATCAATGCATATTTAAGAGCATATATAGTGTGCTGAGTCCAAGCACTAGAAATGTGGTAGTATTTTATTAACATATTAACATTGGCTACTAATTGTAAATAAATCAATTAAAGCACAGAATAATAATTGAAGCCAATTGTATAAGTACAGAATATGTAGACAGAGAAGCAAGAATTTAAGCTCATAAGTATAGCAACCAATCAGGAAATGCATTCATATACATTCCTCAGAAAGGAAAAATTAAATTAGCCAACCTAAAAGAAATACCATTTTGCAAAGTATTGTGTTTTCATGGAAATGTGAAAAGGATGGTATTGACCAATAAAGCTGGCAGTTAGTAGTACATTGGCAGAACACCTTGACTTTAGTGTGTCAACTGTAAGCAACAGTTCCTCAAGCAAGGACAGAGCCACGATTAGATCTACCTTTCAGTACGATGATTCAAGCGATAGATCTGAGTTGGTGAGGAGGTGATCAGGAGCTGTGGCAGTGGATAAATAGAGAAGAGCCAAAATACAATGCACAGTAGGGTAACACATTGAGTGAAATCTGGATTCCAAGTTCTCAGTCATATTGTTTTTTGTGTGTTTGTTTGTTGTTTCCATTTGTATTACTGGTTGACAAATTATGGAGTCCTGGCTTCAGATTTGGGAGTAAAAATATCTGGAAATCCTTCCAGTATAGCTGTAATATTCTTTATTAAAGAGCATTTCCAATCATCAGTGTTTCTGATGTGCTGTGTAAACATTCACATGAGACTCCTGTACACAGTTGTAGACAATATGGGTGTGCATTGCTAAGTATCCGAAGATATTGACCCCTTGCTTTTTATCCCATAATCATGGAAACCATGCACATACCTCGAAAGGAGTGAAACATTACTCTTGTGGCTTATCACTCTTTCCCACTGGACAGATAAAGTAATCTTTCAAAATAATATGTTAAGTCAGTGCTTTGGCCCTCCTTACTACCAATTCTAATGCAGTGTTATAACACCATTTAATGCAAATCATAGAAACTTGCTGCATTCTAAGAAGTTTGGGATTAGCAGATGTAAACTATTACATATAGGATGGATAAACAACAAGTTCCTCCTCTATAGAGAATATACGGAACTATATTCAATATCTTGTGATAAACCATAGTGGAAAAGAATATTTTTTAAAGTCTATATGTGTAAAATAAATAAATACATACATACATACATACATACAAGTTGGACTTCTGTCTTAGACTGTGAGCTTAGTCTCCCAAGAATCTAGTGTGAGGCTGGTCTGATAGCAGAGGGCCATACTTATTGAACTGAACTGACTAGCAGAACCTGTATCTTTTACCATATCAGAAATTTTTTTTTTTTAAACATCTTTATTGGAGTATAACTGTTTTACAATAGTGTGTTAGTTTCTCCTTTACAACAAAGTGAATCAGTTATACATATACATATGTTCCCATATCTCTTCCCTCTTGCGTCTCCCACCCTCCCTATCCCACCCCTCTCATGGTCACAAAGCACAGAGGTGATCTCCCTGTGCTATGCGGCAGCTTCCCACTAGCTATCTAATTTACATTTGGTAGTGCATATATGTCCCTGCCACTCTCTCACTTCGTCACAGCTTACCCTTCCCCCTCCCCATGTCCTCAAGTCCATGCTCTAGTAGGTCTGTGTTTTATTCCCGTCCTACCACTAATCTCTTCATGACATTTTTTTTTCTTAGATTCCATATATATGTGTTAGCATACGGTATTTGTTTTTCTCCTTCTGACTTACTTCACTCATATCAGAAATTTTTTGGTGTACTAACTAGAAGGACTCTATACCTTCTACAAATTGGCCAAGAGCTAGTACTATTCTAATGTTTATGTCATCATGCTCTCCTTGAACTTAAATTATTAAGGCCTGGTCATTGATTTACTAAACTTCATAGGGAGTGGTTTTATTACGATGAAGTACAATATCATACAGGAATATGAAAATCAGAATTTCGTACTTGAGTCTGTTCAAGTCTTGGGTTAAGTCACTGGCCTTTTGGACCCTTAGGTTTGCCATTTAGAAATGTCATTCTCCCCTTTGAGCTATTTTTTACATAGGGATTTCTGTGAAGGGTAATGTGGTTGCTGGTAAGATCCTTTACAGAAAAGATCTGATATGTGAAGCCCTATTGTTTTCTGAAATCAAAGAGTCAAGTGGAAGGTTCTAGTTCAAGAAATTATCAGCAAAGTAATACTCAGAAAGATTCAAAGAGCAAATGTCTAAGAATGATGTGTATGAGGCAAACTTTTCCCCCACTTTTCGCACTTACTGTCCTGTAGGCAGCAGTAAAACACCAGCTCTACCAAGAAAAAACCTCCCTTAAAAACTGTCACATTTGCAAAATGAGAGTTTCATCTAGATCATTAAGAAAGCCATTAGAGAGTTGGGTTTTGGTAATGATAAACATTAAACACTGAAGACTAATTTCTTTGGTCTATTTTGCATTTTTTTCTCAAAATCA
The DNA here is from genome assembly GCF_002837175.3 of Physeter macrocephalus. Classification (NCBI taxonomy): domain Eukaryota; kingdom Metazoa; phylum Chordata; class Mammalia; order Artiodactyla; family Physeteridae; genus Physeter; species Physeter macrocephalus. The sequence continues at coordinate 53,696,295 of NC_041231.1, read as the reverse complement.
CAGAAAAAATGCTTTATTTTTCTAATTCTGTTGAAGCCTTCTCTACAAAAATATTCTCCTTTCAAATCACTCTTGAGATACTAGTTTAATTGCATCAAATAATTGAATGATTTTGCATACACAAATAGCATTTTATTACTTGGCTGTGATGCGGCTTCTATCCTTTGTTGAAAAAAATATCCATTATAATCTAACTGAAACAGAAATTAGATAAATGATTGTTAGCTCCAAACTTTAAAATCAAGGCACTATTATTACTTTCTAGATCAAATATTGGTAGGCCTACTAAACATTCATTACTTTTCAGGCATCTAATCTAACTAGAAATTCATTGCACTGTTTCCCTTTCCTCCTTGTTCCACCCCTATATCCGTTGTTATATTTGCTCTTGCTGACAATGGAGTTTTGGTCAGCTGCCTACTCTTTATGGTGCTCTGCAGGAGTGGCTGTTGAGTTTCCCTTTTAAAATGCAAGGAAATTGAAACTGCAAGAAAAGAGAAAGGAGTAGAATTCACCCTAGCCAATAACATACTATGTAGTTGGGTTGTATTCTAGAATTGCTCCATGACCTCATATTCCCTTGAGCTGAAACTTGCCAGAGGAGATAAGCCACTGGCTATATTATTGATTTTGTTCACCACGTGAATTTTTGCCTTCTTATCCCAAATGTCCAATATAATATATCATCTATGGTGCCTAATACAGATAAATGCACCATGGGCAAAAGCTGAAAAATATCATCAGTGGTGACACAGTGGTGATGATGGTGATGATGGTGATGATGATGATGATGATGAAGAAGAGCTTATGTCACAGGAAGAGTCCCTAGCAAAAAAATTACTACATTTACCAAGTGCTTCTAGAAAATGCACATGCACCAAAAGATTTCACACATTAAAGAAGAATGAGTCTGGGGTAGAGACAGTGGTATAAATTGCAGTGCAATTTATGTCATGTGATAAATGTGTAAATATGAATTTTACAGTACATAATTTGGCTTTTGGCTGCTGTTTTTGAAGATTTAAGTGTCCTCTGGGTACCTGCAAATTGCAAGCCTTCAGAAATGGAATGTGGTGGGTCCTTTCTCTTTAGATATCCTGTCGGGATAACTTTCACCTGCCATCAACAAAATGGGCCTACAGATGAAAAGATGGTAGCATCTGGAAATCAGTTGATAGTGTGTTTTTGGACATTGGATGAGTTTCTTATTTTGAGGAAGCTACTGCCAATCTCTCTTCCCACCACCAAGCTGTCAGGAGCATTTTGTAATTGTGTTAAACTAGTACATTTATGGATATGTCTGCCTGGGTGTTTGGATGATGAGATCACAGGCCTCTGTGTAACTTGAGTAAGATGACTGGAAAACAGTCTGACCTTGCTAAGTGTTAAATAACAGAAGTGGTTAGGGAATTTTTGAAAAAAAATAAAAAAATAAAAAGGGAAAAGAGGAAGGAAGGGAGGAAGGAAGGAAGACATTGCGTGACTTTATATCAGACTTCTTTGGCTAAAATAAATCCAGATTAGCATTTTATAGCAGCATTACTGGATAAAAATAAATGCAAAGCATTTATGCAATTAAAACTTTTCTGGTAGTTGCATTTAAAAAGTAATGGTTTGTTTTACCCAAAACAAAATGGGTAGGATTTTTAATAATATATTTTAGTTAATTCAAAATGTTATTATTTCAACATGTAATCAGTAAAAAGCTATTTGTGAGGCATTTTACATTTTTTGGTACTGTGCCTATGATGTGGTATGTATTTTACATTTGCAGCACATCTCAACTCAGTTTAATCACATTTCAGGTGTTTTATTGCCACATGTGGCCAGCATCTGCTATATTGGATACTGCAGCTTCAGAACTGCAGAACTCCAGAACTCCTTATAAGATCTGGCTAAAGGTAGTCTCTAGCTGAGACCACATCACTGCTTAGCTTCTACCTGTCTTATCCTACTTTTCTTAACCATTTCTCCCCCAAATACGTCACTTGTACAAAAATCTCAGGCTCTGCTTCTAGGGAAATTGACATAAACCAATGCTTAATGAAAGTTAGTACTTCTTACTTAACAAAGAATCAAGTAGACTTCTTCTTGTTACCACCTCATCTTTGCCATACCCCCTGTCTCCTTTTTCTTCCATTTCTACTCACTTCTTTCCATACTCCACTTGGACTGGAGAATATATATTCAGTAGGAATTTCCACAGTCAGCAGCAGTTACCTCTTAGTATCCATTAAAAAGGAGATTCTTAATCACTTGGTAAAGTAACAAAGAGTCAAAACTCCTGACTTGGACTTTGACTTAGAATTTGGAACGAACCCGTGTGCAAGGTGTTTGCCACAGTTCTGTCTCTGGAGTGGGCTTTGCCTGTTCTCAGTTTCCTAAAATCAGATCCCAGGGTCAGTCATATTGTTCAGTATGAGTGATAAATGCACTTAGGGAAAATGTCAAAACAAAAACCCTTCTCAAAAGACAAGTGTCAAAAAAGAGAAAGAGATTTTGACAATGCCTTGTGAGATATATTTGAATATATCCTTTAGTTGATTCCCTTTTATTATTGTTCACTCAAAACTCCATTAAGGGGAACAACAAGCATTTGGTTCCTCTCATCATTTGGGAGCAAGATAAAAGATCTTTACAACCATTCTCCTTTTTATGCAGTCCAAGCATAGTGATGGATGGATGGCTAACTGTTCCCAAGATGGCAGAAAATTGGCTAACAAGGAGAAATGTTATGCACCCTTAGACAGCAACTGACTCTGGGATAACATTGAAGCTGTCTGTCTGTTAAGTAGCTGTGCAATTTTATTTTGTTGTACTTTTTTTTTTTGCTTGTTTTTTGTTTGTTTGCTTTTTAGGCCTGAGCAGAGATAAACTAGCAAGTTGCAAACTTGCTAACTGGGAAGTTGGTGAGGACATTTACAGCGTTTTAAAATCAGTTCAGTTCAAAAGAAGCTGAAAGTAGAAAGAAAGGAAACTCTCTCAATAGTCTGTGAATTAAACTCCAAATAGTCCTGCAGTTTGCTCTAATCCATTCTAATTCATAGTAATCTCAAGTGCACTTTTTCTAAGGAATTGTTCAGACTTGTTCACAGTGGGAGAAAGGAAGGTTGATGAATGCACATTTTCGTAGTCTGTCTTCTCTTGCACTTTTTAGTGGATCCTGGGCACATCAGGTTGTGATGGTCATATTTTTTGCATGATTTGCCTGAATAAATAAAGGTATTTGATACATCGAATTATCATTATGTCTGATGTCTCCTGTTTAATGTGTCCAGGAAGATAGTTTTTTATTTGAGCAATTTGCATTTTAACAAAGTAATATCTTCTAATCGAAAATAATGGATGAAAATAGAGGGTAAAGAAGATAATACAAAATGGGAAAAAAATGAAAAAAAGTAAATTAAAGCAAACAAAATTGTTAAGTGGGAGGTAGAATATCATTATGAATGAGTATCTTAATTTGTTCAGGCTGCTGTAACAGAATGCCACCCAGGCTTATAAACAACAGAAATGTATTTCTCACAGTTATAGAGGCTGGAAGTCCAAGATCAAGGCACCAGTGTCTGGTGAGGGTCCACTTCTTGGTTCATAGAAGACCAGTGATCTTTTTCCTGTGTCCTCACATAGTGGAAGGGGCAAGAGAGCTCTCTGGAGTTTCTTGTATAAGGGCACTAATCCCATTCATGAAGCTCCACTCTTATGATCTAATCACTTCCCAAAGGCCCCGTATCCTAATATCATCACACAGGGGATTAGGTTTTAGCATATGAAGTTGGGAGTGGGGACCCAAACATTCAGTGTATACCAGTAAGTCTCAAACTTGGAGTAAGAAGATTGGAGTTATTGTCATAACACGTTGCCTTGAGTGAAACACTGGGTCTCTTGGAGCCACAGTTTTCATCCTTAAATGGGGTGATTGGACTAAATGCTCATTAAGGTCCCCTCCTCATCAGTACTACGGTACCATGGTGCCAAGTCAGCTTGTATAAAGATGTTTGATATTGTACTGCTTGCTTTGTCCTAATTGGAGGCATATTCTTGGGTCATTAGGTACGGTGGAAAGAGTTTTGAGGACAGATAAGTCAAAGTTTAAATCCCACATCTACCACTTAACTATTTGACCTTGAGCAAATTACTGGCTCATCTGAAAAACAGAGATAATAATACCTGCTTCCCAGAGTTTTGCTGATGCCCTTGAACAATGTCTAGAACAAAATAGGCTTGAGAAAAATCTTTTTTATTTTTCGTTTTCGGTTACTGAGAGGCCATTTTTCTGATACGTCTCCCCAGTTGACAGGAAAAATAGTCTCCACAGGAAACTGGCTTTTTCCTTAGCCTGTGCAAAGCAGTATGGGTAGAAGAGGGGGAAACTGGGTCTTGATCCATGCTTGGGAAACAACTTCTGATGCCGCAGTGGAAACCATGCCTTATAAAAGAGCTCCCCAGAAGGCCAAGGGACCCCAAGGGGACCCGATGGCTATTTAGGTAAATAAGCAGAGAGATACAAATAAATGTTTCTTAAGAGTCAACCTGTAGCAAAAGACATCCAGAGAATAATACACTGCAGGGGAGGAGTAGGAAAGAGAAGGGGAAAAAACTGATGCATGGATCTGTCTGACTCTTCAGCAGAAATCTTGGCAGCTTTTTCTTGTGGGATTAGGGCACAAGTGACTTGCAGCAAGGTTGGCGTTTTGATCCATTGGCAGAAGAAAAGATTTGGGACTTTTCCACAGAAGAATTGCAAAAAGAATATTGCTTTTTATTTCTCATCATGTAAAATAAAGCCACTGGCATCATAGTCCATCTTGTCTTGCACATTTTTAGTAGATTGTGAGCACATCAGGTTGTGATGGTTATATTTTTTGCATGATTTGTCTTAATAAATGAGGATATTTTATATGTCAAATTATTGTTATGTCTAATATCTACTGTTTAATGTGTCCAGGAAGATAGTTTTTTATTTGAGCAATTTGCATATGCATATTGTCTCATGATTTTAATACAATACTATTTGGGAAGGATGATTCCTAAACACATGATGGGAATACAATTACGCTGATGACGTCTGGTTTAAATGATCAGAAAACTTTCTAAATGTGTTTACATTCTGGTTTGTATAAATTAATCATTAAAACAAGAGTTAAGGATTTAGCAGAAAAGTTGTATGGCTTCTTAACTAGGTTTTCTTGTTTTCCTTTTACACGTGTAATAGCAGAATATTCTCTCTTAACTGTGTGTTACGTCTAGACTACCAATGCACTGTCAGAGAAGGGAAAGTAAAGCAAGAGAAACCTGATATTTAGGAGAATTACTTCAAGGCAGAAAGAGGTTGAACATTTTATTTGTTTTGAAGAAAATCAGATTCTTACTAAACATATCAGTATTGATTAGAATTTCATTATTTTAGTAAAATTTATTTAGCATGAAGCCCTCCATTTTAAATGAGTCTTATCATAGATGCTTCATGTGTATAACAGACCCCTTGAGGAGTAATAATCAGTGAGAACTAAAGGAACGCAGATTGTTCATCATCCTATAGAACCATTCTTTCATATAAGCATTCATTCAAGAGAACATTTACTGACCACATGCTATGGACCAGGGATAGAGCCAGAAGCCAGGAGTGTAGCAATAGTGATGACAACGCCTGTGCCCTCCAGCACCCCCTAGCATAACAGGACAGGTGGATACATGAGCAGTTACCATTGACTCGTGTGTGGCTCAAAGCTGAAAAGCATGCCCCCTGCAAAAAGCCACCATGCTCTCCTGATCATAATTAAGACACCTTGCTCCTCTTACCAAAGGCATACAGATATTTGGGGTTTCAAACCTTCTTATCTTCATAAAGACATGAGTGTGATGCACTGTCATAGAGATTTGTCTTATACAACCTGTGTCCTAATCAGTGCTGCTCCTGTTCTGTAAAAATACTAAATAAACTCAAAGGAAGTGAGGAAGGAGAGAGACGGGGAGAGGAGGGAGAATCCTTCTCCTGTTGTATAGTTGGAATGTACAGAGTTTGGAGTCAGAAACATTTAGGATTCAATTCCCTGTCATCAACTTCTGGTTGTGTGACTTGGAAGAAAAATCATTTAAGCTTTCAGAGGCTTTTTTCCTTATTCCTACTATGAGGAGGGAGATACCTGTGCCATAGTGTTGCTGTAAGGATTGGAAAAGGTACCATGTGCATAAATACTGGAGGGCATGGAATACTGAGATACAATAGAGGCAGGAGTTCTGCGTAAAAAAGGCACTGTCCAGCATATGCATCAGCCTTTGACTGCGTGGGTCATAAAACTGAGTCAGAATCCCAGTCTCCCTCCCCTTGAAAAGCCTTCTTGGACCTCTCCATCCGTCCAGATCCTATTGAAATTTCAAAACTGAGCTTTGGCTTCATTCCGTCATGGCAGTTGTCCTTTCACACCCTAGCCCTCCTTGAGCTCCTCTTCTCTGAGCAACACCAAATCAGCAGTGTGTCATCTGTGAGAAGAACAAATGCATGCCCAGGGAGTTAAGAGGACAAACTTAACAGAAAACACAAAAACTAGAAAGACAAATACTGTATGATACCACTTATATCTATGCCTTTGCACACACTTATTTTTCTAACAGGAATGTCTTCTCTTCCTTTGGGTTATGTGTTATGTGTAGTAAAAGATATATGTGTTTGGGGTGGGGTGGGGGGAGGAATCTCTACGACATTTCTTCTTATCTTACTTTGTCATCGTGTTCCCCTTTGCCTGCAGTGCCCTTCCCCTTTTTATCTACTTGATAGACTTACTCCATTTAGAAAATCTAATTGTTACCTACCAATTAACCTATTTGTCCTCAATCACTCCCTTCTTTAAAGTTCTATGGTAGGGCACATTACTATTATACTGTTTAAAATAATTTTAGGTGAAACAATTATGTCACTGTCCATTGTTACTCATATCAATGTGTTTGCGAATAAAGAAATGTCAGTTTTCGATTGTGGGGTTTAGGATCATCCTATCTGGGAATCTATGAAGACAGTGGAAATAGCTGTGATGAATTAATTGATCGTAACAAATTTATCCAAGCTAAGTTGACGAAAAACAAAAACAAAGGCAAATTGGCTGTTGGTATTGTACCTAAAAGGGGATAACATTTCTAGAGAAATATGAAACACATATGCCATTAATAAGAAATACTGTATAAAAATATTCAATGAGAAATACCCCAAACAATGCTGTCTCTGTTCAATTGATATGGAAACATGCTGGAAAGATCATTGGACCCCCAGCGTCAGTTTTGACATTGGTTGATGAGGTAGTTGGTTTACTGGAAACCAGAAAATGGTGTGATTCTCACCTCACCCCTTAGATTTACAGGACCCATGACCTTGGGAAAGTAACTTAACTATTGTAAAGTTTTCCCAATGGTAAAATTACCTGGCTGACACACAGTCACATGAGATAATGCATGTGAAATGTATTTTGTAAACAGTATAATAGAGATATTTGCCATTGTCATGATGATTGTGATTGTTATTATTATATCCTGATCGATCTAGTCAAGTAAATGCTTTCTGAAAACCTATCTTTTATCTGTCCTATGTTATGTACAAAGACTATGATCTCTTTCAACTTGTACAACATAGTAGACACGTGAACAGAAGTTTACATTTTAGGAATGTGTTCAGATACTCATGTTTAAAAAATAAGTGTTTAGTGTCTAGCAACTTGAAGGAAAAATTAATGTGACATAGAAGGTTAGTACAGAAGAGGACACTTCAAAATGGCAGAGGAGAAAGAAGTGCAGATCACCCTCCTCCCCACAAATACATCAGAGATACATCTACATGTGGAACAACTCCTACAGAACACCTAAGAACACCTACTGAACACTGGCAGAAGACCTCAGACTTCCCAAAAGGCAAGAAACTCCCCATGTACCTGGGTAGGGCAAAAGAAAAAAGAAAAAACAGAGACAAAAGAATAGGAACAGGACCTGCACCACTGAGAGGGAGCTGTGAAGGAGGAAAAGTTTCCACACTCTAGGAAGCCCCTTCACTGGTGAAGACGAGGGGGTAGCAGGGGGGAAGCTTCAGAGCCATGGAGGATAGCGCAGCAATATGGGTGGAGAGGGCAAAGCGGAGAGATTCCCGCACAGAGGATCAGTGCCGACCAGCACTCACCAGCCTGAGAGGCTTGTCTGCTCACCCACTAGCTGGGATGAGTGGGGTCTGGGAGCTCAGGCTTCAGTTTCGGAGTGAGACCCCAGGGAGAGGACTGGGATTGGCTGCATGAAGACAGCCTGAAGGGGGCTAGTGCGCCACAGCTAGCTGGGAGGGAGTCCGGAAAAAACTCTGGAATTGCCTAAGAGGCAAGAGACCATTGTTATGGGGTGCTCAAGGAGAGGGGATTCAGCACCGCCTAAATGAGCTCCAGAGACGGGCGTGAGCTGTGGCTATCAGCGAGGACACCAAAGACAGGCATGAAATGCTAAGGCTGCTGCTGCAGCCACCAAGAAGCATGTGTGCAAGCACAGGTCACTATCCACACATCCCCTCCTGGGAGCCTGTGCAGCCCGCCACTGCCAGGGTCCCGTGATCCACGGATAGCTTCTCTGGGAGAACACATGGTGCCTCAGGCTGTTACAACGTCACGCTGACCTCTGCCACCACGGGCTTGCCCCGCATTCCATACCCCTCCCTCCCCCCAGTCTGAGTGAGCCAGAGACCCCGAATCAGCTGCTCCTTTAACCCCCTCCTGTCTGGACAAAGAACAGACACCAGAGGGTGACCTACACACAGAGGCGGGGCCAAATCCAAAGCTGAACCCCAAGACTTTTGCGAAAAAGAAGAGAAAAGGAAATTTCCCCCAGCAACCTCAAGAGCAGCGGATTAAATCTCCACAATCAATTTGATAATACCTTGCATCTGGAACACCTGAATAGACAACAGATCATCCCAAATTTGAGGCAGTGGTCTTTGGGAACAACTGTAGACTTAGGGTTTGTTGTATGTGACTGACTAGTTTCTGATTTTTATGTTTATCTCAGTATAGTGTTTAGTGCTTGTTATCATTGGTGGATTTTTTTATTGGTTTAGTTGCTCTCTTCTTTTTTTATTATCTTTCATTTTTTTATTTTATATATATATATATATATATATATATATATATATATATATATACTTTTTTTTTTTTTTGGCGGTACGCGGGCCTCCCACTGTTGTGGCCTCTCCCTTTGTGGAGCACAGACTCTGGACATGCAAGCTCAGCGGCCATGGCTCACGGGCCTAGCCGCTCCGCGGCATGTGGGTAATTCCCGCACCAGGGCACGAACCCGTGTCCCCTGCATCGGCAGGCAGACTCTCAACCACTGCGCCACCAGGGAGGCCCCTTTATTTTATATTTTAATAACTTTATTTTTTTTCTTTCATTTTTTTTTCTTTCGTTTTTTTTCTTCCTTTACTTCTGAACCGTGTGTCTGACAGGGTCTTGGTGCTCTGGCAGGGTGTCAGGCCTGAACCTCGACGGTGGGAGAGCCGAGTTCAGGACATTGTACAACCAGAGACCTTGGATCCCATGTAATATCAGTCAGCGAGAGCTCTCCCAGAGATCTCCATCTCAACGCTAAGACCCATTTCCACTCAATGACCAGCAAGTTCCAGTGCTGGACAACAACCCATGCCAAACAATTAGCAAGACAGGAACACAACCGCACCCATTACCAGAGAGGCTACCTAAAATCATAATAAGCTCACAGACACCCCAAAAAACACCACCGGACGCAGTTCTGCCCACCAAAAAGACAAGATCCAGCCTCATCCACCAGAACACAGGCACCAATTCCCTCCACCAGGAAGCCTACACAACCCACTGAACCAACCTTACCCACTGGGGGAAGACACCAAAAACAACAGGAAGTACAAAACTGCAGCCTGCATAAAGGAGACCCCAAACACAGTAAGTTAAGCAAAATGAGAAGATAGAGAAATATGCAGCAGATGAAGGAGCAAATTAAAAAGCCACCAGGCCAAACAACTGAAGAGGAAATAGGCAGTCTACCTGAAAAAGAATTCAGGGTAACGAGAGTAAAGATGATCCAAAATCTTGGAAATAGAATGGAGAAAATACAAGAAATGTTTAACAAGGACCTAGAAAAACTAAAGAGCAAACAAACAATGGTGAACACGCAATAAATGAAATTAAAAATTCTCTAGAGGGAATCCATAGCAGAATAACTGAGGCAGAAGAACAGATAAGTGACCCAGAAGATAAAATAGTGGAAATAACTACCGCACAGCAGAATAAAGAAAAAAGAATGAAAAGAATTGAGGACAGTCTCAGAGCCCTCTGGGACATCATTAAGTGCACCAACATTCGAATTAAAGGGGTCCCAGAAAAAGAAGAGAAAAGAAAGGGACTCAGAAACTATTTGGAGAGATTATAGTTGAAAACGTCCCTAAATGGAAAAGGAAGTAGTCAGTGAAGTCCAGGAAGCACAGAGACTCCCATACATGATAAATCCAAGGAGAAACACACCAAAACACATATTAATCAAACTATCAAAAATTAAATACAAAGAAAAAATGTTAAAAGCAGCAAGGGAAAAACAACAAATAACATACAAGGGAATCCCCATAAGGTTAATAGCTGATCTTTCAGCAGAAACTCTGCAAGCCAGAAGGGAGTGGCAGGAAATATTTAAAATGATGAAAGGGAAAAACCTACAACCAAGATTACTCTACCCAGCAAGGATCTCAGTCAGATTCGACTGAGATATTGAAACCTTTACAGGCAAGCAGAAGCTAAGAGAATTCAGCACCACCAAACCAGCTTTACAACAAATGCTAAAGAAACTTCTCTAGGCAGGAAACACAGAGAAGGAAAAGACCTATAATAACAAACCCAAAACAATTAAGAAAATGGTAATAGGAACATATATATCAATAATTACCTTAAATGTAAATGGTTTAAATGCTCCCACCAAAAGACATAGATTGGCTGAATGGATACAAAAATAAAACCCGTATATATGCTGTCTACAAGAGACCTGCTTCAGACCTAGGGACACATACAGACTGAAAGTGAGGTGATGGAAAAAGATATTCCATGCAAATGGAAATCAAAGGAAAGCTGGAGTAGCAATTCTCATATCAGACAAAATAGATTTTCAAATAAAGACTATTACAAGAGACAAAGAAGGACACTACACAATGATCAAGGGATCAATCCAAGAAGAAGATATAACAGTTGTAAATATTTATGCATCCAACATAGGAGCACCTCAATACATAAGGCAAATGCTAACAGCCATAAAAGGGGAAATTGACAATAACACAATCATAGTAGGGCACTTAAAAACCCACTTTAACCAAGGACAGATCATGCAAAATAAAAATAAATAAGGAAACACAAGCTTTGAATGATACATTAAACAAGATGTAATTGATATTTATAGGACATTCCATCCAAAAACAAAAGAATACACTTTCTTCTCAAGTGCTCATGGAACATTCTCCAGGATAGATCATATCTTGGGTCACAAATCAAGCCTTGGTAAATTTAGGAAAATTGAAATCATATCAAGTATCCTTTCCCACCACAATGCTATGAGACTAGATATCAATTACAGGAAAAAACTGTAAAAAATACAAACACATGGAGGCTAAACAGTACACTACTAAATAACTAAGAGATCACTGAAGAAATCAAAGAAGAAATCAAAAAATACCTACAAACAAATGACAATGAAAACACGACGACCCAAAACCTATTGGATGCAGCAAAAACAGTTCTAAGAAGGAAGTTTATAGCAATACAATCCTACCTCAAGATGCAAGAAACATCTCAAATAAACAACCTAACGTTACTCTTAAGGCAATTAGAGAAAGAAGGAAAAAACCCCCAAAGTTAGCATAAAGAAAGAAATCATAAAGATCAGATCAGAAATAAATGAAAAAGACATGAAGGAAATGATAGCAAAGATCAACAAAACTAAAAGCTGGTTCTTTGAGAAGATAAACAAAATTGCTCAACCATTTGCCAGATTATCAAGAAAAAAAGGGAGAAGACTCAAATCAACAGAATTAGTGAAAATGGAAAAGTAACAACTGACACTGCAGAAATACAAAGGATCATGAGAGATTACTACAAGCAACTTTATGTCAGTAACATGGACAACCTGGAAGAAATGGACAAATTCTTAGAAAAGCACAACTATCCAAGATTGAACCAGGAAGGAAGAGAAAATATAAACAGACCAATCACAAGCACTGAAATTGAAACTGTGATTAAAAATCTTCCAACAAACAAAAGCCCAGGACCAGATGGCTTCACAGGCCAATTCTATCAAACATTTAGAGAAGAGCTAACACCTGTCCTTCTCAGAATCTTAGAAAATACAGCAGAGGGAGGAACACCCCAAACTCATTCTATGAGGCCACCGTCACCCTGATACCAAATCAGACAAAGATGTCACAAAAAGAGAAAACTACAGGCCACTATCACTGGTGAATATAGATGCAAAAATCCTCAAGAAAATACTAGCAAACAGAATCCAACAGCACATTAAAAGGATCATACACCATGATCAAGTAGGGTTTATCCCAGGAATGAAAGGATTCTTCAGTATATGCAAATCAATCAATGTGATACACCATATTAACAAATAGAAGGATTAAAAAGCATATGATCATCTCAATAGATGGAGAAAAAGCTTTCAACAAAATTCAACACCCATTTGTGAAAAAACCCTCCAGAAAGTATGCATAGAGGGAACTTACCCCAACATAATAAAGGCCATATATGACAAACCCACAGCAAACATCATTCTCAATGGTGAAAAACTGAAACCATTTCCACTAAGATCAGGACAAGACAAGGTTGCCTGCTCTCACCACTATTATCCCCACAGTTTTGGAAGTTATAGCAATGAGATAAAAAAGAAATAAAAGGAATCCAAATCGGAAAAGAAGAAGTAAAAAAGTCACTGTTTGCAGATGACATGATACTATACATAGAAAATACTAAAGATGCTACCAGAAAAATGCTAGAGCCAATCAATGAATTTGGTAAAGTAGCAGGATACAAAATTAATACTCAGAAATCTCTTGCATTCCTATACACTAATGATGAAAAATCTGAGAGAGAAATTAAGGAAACAATCAAAAAGAATAAAATACCTAGGAATAAACCTACGTAAGGAGGTAAAAGACCTGTATGCAGAAAACTGTAAGACACTAATGAAAGAAATTAAAGATGATACAAACAGATGGAGAGATATACCATGTTCGTGGATTGGAAGAATCAACATTGTGAAAATGACTATACTACCCAAAGCACTCTACAGATTCAATGCAATCCCTATCAAACTACCAATGGGTTTTTCACAGAACTAGAACAAAAAATTTTACGATTTGTATGGAAACACAAAAGACCCTGAATAGACGAAGCAATCTTGAGAAAGAAAAACAGAGCTGGAGGAATCAGGCTCCCGGACTTTAGACTCTACTGCAAAGCTACAGTAATAAAGACGGTATGGTACTGGCCAAAAGCAGAAATATAGATCAATGGAACAGGGTAGAAAGCCCAGAGATAAACCCACGCACATATGCTCAACTAATGGAACAGGATAGAAAGCCCAGAAATAAACCCATGCACCTATGGTCAATTAATCTATGACAATGGAGGCAAGAAAATACAATGGAGAAAAGATAGCCTCTTCAATAAGTGGTGTTGGGAAAATTGGACAGCTATATGTAAAAGAATGAAATTAGAACACTCCCTTACACCATACACAAAAATAAACTCCAGATGGATCAAAAAGCTAAATGTAAGGCCAGAGACTGTAAAACTCTTAGAGGACTACATAGACAGAACATTCTATGACATAAATCACAGCAAGATCCTTTTTGACCCACCTTCTAGAGAAATGGAAGCAAAACCCAAAATAAACAAGTCGGACCTAATGAAACTTAAAAGCTTTTGCACAGCAAAGGGAACCATAAACAAGACGAAAAGACAGCACCCAGAATGGGAGAAAATATTTGCAAATGAAGCAACTGACAAATGATTAATATCCAAAGTATACAAGCAGTTCATGCAGCTCAATATCAAAAAAACAAACAAACCAATCCAAAAATGGGCCGAAGACCTAAATAGACATTTCTCCAAAGAAGATATACAGATTGCCAACAAACACATGAAAGGATGCTCAACATCATTAATCATTAGAGAAATGCAAATCAAAACTACAATGAGGTATCACCTGCCACCAGTCAGAATGGCCATCATCAAAAAATCTACAAACAATAAATGCTGGAGAGGCTGTGAAGAAAAGGGAACACTCTTGCACTGTTGGTGGGAATGTAAATTGATACAGCCACTATGGAGAACAGTATGGAGGTTCCTTAAAAAACTACAAATAGAACTACCATATGACCCAGCAATCCCACTACTGGGCATATACCCTGAGAAAACCATAATTCAAAAAGAGTCATGTACCAAAATGTTCATTGCAGCTCTATTTACAATAGCCAGGACATGGAAGCAACCTAAGTGTCCATCAACAGATGAATGGATAAAGAAGATGTGGCACATATATACAATGGAATATTACTCAGCCATAAAAGAAACGAAATTGAGTTACTTGTAGTGAAGTGGATGGACCGAGTCTGTCATACAGTGTGAAGAAAGTCAGAAAGAGAAAGACAAATACCATATGCTAACACATATATATGGAATCTAAAACAAAAAAAAAATTGTTCCGAAGAACCTAGGGACAGGACAAGAATAAAGACGCAGACGTAGACAACAGACTTGAGGACATGGGGAAGGGGAAGGGGAAGCTGAGATGTAGTAAGAGAGTGGCATTGACATATATACACTATCAAATGTAAAATAGATAGCTAGTGGGGAGCAGCCACATAGCACAGGGAGATCAGCTCGGTGCTTTGTGACCACCTAGAGGGGTGGGATGGGGAGGGTGGGAGGGAGGCTCAAGAGGGAGGAGATATGGGGGATATATGTATACGTATGGCTGATTCACTTTGTTATAAAGGAGAAACTTAACAACATTGTAAAGCTATTATACTCCAATAAATACGTTTTAAAAAATTAAAAAATAAAAAGTTCAGCACAGTGTTCTACAGTCCCTTATATTGCTGCTCATAAACATGCTGAAAAATTTTCTCTTTCTATTCATATAAAATCTTCAAATCATCCTTAACCATATTGTATTCTTTATTTTCAAAATATATTAACTTCATTCCTTCCCCTCAGACATCCAGATAACAATTTTCTTGATGGATTTTTCTTTCTCCCTTTATTTCTCTTTCTGATCCACCTTCCCTGATTTTTCCTGGATGGAATGTACTTTCTAAAATTCAAACATGTCATCATTTTTTTCCTTAAGGACTTCCATCGTTCCTTAAGGACTATGGGTAAATCCCTTTCTTAACTGGCTTACATGATCCCGCATCTCACTTTTAAGTCGATTCCTGCAACTCTCACATTGTGATATTCAGCCCATCCACATTGTCCAAAAGTTGCAGTTTCCCTATGAAAAGGTTTTGTTTGGATATTCTACTTCCTCTATATAAGCATCCATTATGACCTCTTTTGACTGAGAAGCTTTCATCATCAAGGGTTTTATGAACCTAACCTCGTGTTTTATTAAGCCTTCTCAAAACAGGACTAATCTGTTACTCTCACAAGATTCTCTTTAATGTGATCTTAGTTCTTTTTTAAAAAAATTTTTATTGGAGTATAGTTGATTTAAAATGTTGTGTTAGTTTCTGCTGAACAGCAAAGTGAATGAGTTACCCATATACATATATACACTGTTTTTTAATTTATTTTCCCATATAGGTCATTACAGAGTATTGAGATGAGTTCTCTGTGCTGTACAGTAGGTCCTTATTAGTTATCTATTTTATATATAGTAGTGTGTATATGTCAGTCGCAATCTCCCAATTTATCCCTCACCACCCCCTCTTTCTCTCCTGGTAACTGTAAGTTTGTTTTCTACATCTGTGACTCTATTTCTGTTTTGTAAATAAGTTCATTTGTACCATTTTTTTAGATTCCACATATAAGTGATATCATATGATACTTGTTTTTCTCTATCTGGTTTACTTCACTCAACATTTTAATCTTTAGGTCCATCCATGTTGCTGCAAATGATATTATTTTGTTCTTTTCATGGCTGAGTAATATTTCATTTTATATATATATATACACACACACACACACACACACACCACATCTTTATCCATTCCTCTGTCGATGGATATTTAGGTTGCTTCCATGTCCTGGCTATTGTAAATAATGCTGCTATGAAAATTGGGGTGCATGTATCTTTTTGAATTATGGTTTTCTCTGGATACTTGCCCAGGAGTGGGATTGCTGGATCATGTGGTAGCTTTATTTTCAATTTTTTAAGGAGCCTCTGTACTGCTGTCCATGATGGCTGTTACCATTCTACATTCCCACCAACAGTGTAGAAGGGTTCCCTTTTCTCCACACCCTCTTCAGCATTTATTGTTTGTAGAGTTACTGGTGATCGCTATTCTGAGTGGTGCGAGGTGATACCTCATTATAGTTTTCATTTGCATTTCTCTAATAATTAGGGACATTGAGCATCTTTTCCTGTGCTTTTGGCCATCTGTATGTCTTCTTTGGAGAAATGTCTATTTAGATCTTCTGCCCATTTTTTGATTGGGTTGTTTGGTTTCTTTAATGTTGAGCTGCATGTGCTATTTTTATATTTTACAGATTTGTCCCTTGTTGGTCGCTTTGTTTGCAAATATTTTCTCCCATTCTGTGGGTTGTCTTTCTGTTTTGTTTATGGTTTCCTTTGCTGTGATCTTAGTTCACATATTGAGTACTTCCCAGGGTCCTGCATATCCACAAATGACTGCAAAAACCTCCCTGAAGTTTTCAACATGCAAAGGACTTAAGCTATAGTAGCAAGAGATAGCACACTTGGTATTTGGGAGCAGAAGATCCTAATATGCATCCTCAAATTACCCCTTTCCTAGCTGTTCTGGCTAATGATAATTTAAGCCACTGGCAGTCCCCTATGAGATGCCAAGTGATATCTTTACAAATGTTGCACAGGGGACAACTAGGGGATTGTTTCAGAATAACAATTCTGCCATTATTTGTACCTGCAAGTATGGGATAAAGCAGTGAATAGCATCATCCTAGGGTTGTGATCATCAGGAGTTTCAGTTAAAAAAAAGTAATGCATTAAATTTCACCAAAAGTTTGACCCCCTGCTTCTCAAATAGGATCAATTAAGTGCAGATTTGGAGTTTTATATCAAACTGTATTTGACTTAAGACTATAGCAAGTAAAAAATAGAACTGAATATTTTTTTACAGAGCTGGAAAACCTACACTGCTTTTCAAAGGCTTGTAACTTAACACCTGCTTCTATATTTCAGTCAAAGTTTTCTAAAAAGAATTTTTCTTCCGGCCAGAGATTTTACAAGAAAATGTTCAAATGGGGGGAAAAAAAAACGAAAAAGAAAAAGCTTTTAACAGAAAGTTAATAGGGTGGCCTAAATGGAACCCGAAATGGAAGCATTCACCCCCTTAATGTGTCTCTCTGTGGACTTCAAAGGAAAAGCCAGCAGGACAGGCCTTCGCTAAATGCAGGAATGAGGGTGGGCTCCCGTTTTCATTAGCTGGGGATGGTTACTTCATTTCTGAATGTATTTTCTCTGCAACTAAAGCAGTTGCCCACAGTATTTAAGTTATTAAAGCATCAAAATAGTCATTGGCTGGAAAATTAGTATGCTTCTCTGTGGACTTTGTTCTCTGCTATGTGGAGAGAACAGTCATGTTGAGTTGTCATTTTTCATCTTAAAGAAAATGTGCTCGTAAGAACACAAGGTATTAGTGACACATTCTTGTACTTTTAGAAAAACACCTGATACTGTGACATTTTCCCTTCTGTTTCCAATCTTTGTCATGACAGTGAGAGCCCCAAATGTGAATATTGGTTATCTAAACGCCAATGATGGTCTTTTACATTTATCAAAATGAATGTTGATGGAATATCCACTTGTTGTGTGTACAGTGTAGCTCTTTGCTTGGTATGAGGTGACACTTTGAATATTCTTTCAACCTGAATTAGAATTCATCCTCAGTCTTGCCTGAAACCTGACACATAAAATACTATTGAGTATCTACATTATTGAATCTACCTGTTCTGGGTTTTTTAAAATTTGGCTTCAGCTCCATTCATAATTGAATAATTTCATGTTGGAGCACAAAATACAAAATTTAATAACCATATACTTTCCACTCAGGATAGTATTTATCAGCATTTGAGACACATGCAAATGTTTAATAGGGAATATATCTAAGCTATTGCTGCTGTCTTCTTGTTGTCATCCAAATTCCACCTATTCAAAAAACCCAGAAGGGACAAAGGCCAAGATGTGCTCTCAGGGCCTGGGAAAGGGCATTCTACTGACCAAGACAACCAGAGATGGAGGCTTAGTGAGATAGATCATGGGATAAAGAAGAGTCAGATCCGTCTTTCTGTCCAAAGAACAAGCACAGGGTCCAATCAGGAGGGCTCAAAGCCAAATGGAACCAGGAAAGCAGACATATATAAAGAGCAGAGCATGATCAGGATAAAGTATAAGCCTACCAATCTTATTGATGTTGATAGAATCATATAGGGTATGCTAAACAGTACCCTCTGAAAATGCACAGAGATAGAGCAGACATGACTTCTTTATTCAAACAGTTGTTTGGAAAAGAAACAGCCCTACCTGGGGGTATGGAGGAGCAAAGGGATTGAGATATGTACAAGACATCCTTTACTAATAATTCTAGCTCCCAAGCCATAGAAAGCAGCTTCCCTAGGGAAGTCCTTCTGAAATTGAGCTTGCTATCCTGATTACAGAGCTTGAACTTCATGTGACCTATTTACTACTTGTATGACCTTGGACAGGGTTTTTTGTTGTTTGTTTCAACATCTCTGCCTCAGTTTTCTCATTTCCAAAATGGGAACAATAATAGTGAATCTCTCACAATGTTGTCATTAATATTAAATGAGTCAATATATGTAAGTGGTGATAGCATTACCAAAAGTGGAGTCTGGCCGCTCGCTGCTGTAAAGCCAATAAAGAGGCAAGGTTGGTGGAAAGGAAAGCTTGCTTTATTTTGGAGGCTGGCAAACAGGGGGTAGGGCAAACTCATGTCCAAAGGCCAACTTCCCCCACTGACAACCAATGGGCAAGAGCTTTTATAGACGGAGGGAGGGGGCTACATGCAGAAACAGCACAGTCAGCTCTGACAGTCATCTTGAAGTTGGGCATGTGGTGGTCTGATCAGCGTCATCTTGATTGTGTTAAGTACAACTAATCTTCAGTTCCAGGGTCAGTTTGTTCCCATTTCTTTGAGGCTGTTCTTGGAATTGTGGCAGCTTATGTCATAGCTACAGTCTGGTCATCATGTAGTTAACTTCTTCCACCTGGTGGGGGTTTTAGTATCTATAAGACAGCTCGCAGGACATGGCTCAGAATATTATCTATAGCCCTTGAGGAGGAACTAAAGGTCCTTGACTTTGCTTAATGACTAATCTATTATTATTTAGTCTTGTTGGACTGTTTTCCTTTTTTCTGCATTTTCTCACTTCTCTGATCAAACTTATTCTTTGGCTAAAGTTTTTCCACAGACAAAAGCCAGGCAGAGGACATGGGGAGGAAGGACCTGCTCCGTTTCAATGGCACTGTGATTGTGGATCACATTTCTCAGAAGTAATGGCTATGTGGGATGTCAAGAGGGATTGGGATCAGGAATCTCCCCCAGTAGAGCTCTAGTTCTCCATGCTTGCATATTCTGTCCTACTACCTGCCATTTGCTAGGGGGCGGGGAGTGGCACATGCTATAAGCAGAAGGAAATCTTTCATAGTCATGTGGTATTTGTATCCCAGAAACCTTCAAGAGGAAGAGCCCTAAATTTAAAAACAAGTCAGATTTAACGAAGATTTTAAAAACCAAATGCAAATTGAAACTAATTAAAACTACACACAGCTCAGACCCAGCTAAATACCTGAACAGATGAAAGGGAACATTCTGTGTCCTTAGTTTTCTCACAGTAGAACTCGCATGCCTGCTTTGGTAAAAAATAGTATTAACTCTAGTCTCTGTTATTTTTGTTTAAATCCAATGTCCAGAACACAATAAAAAGTATGAACCATGTAAAAAGGTCTAAAAAATATGATACATAGGCAAAGGTAAAAATATATAATAGAAGTAGATCCACAGAGACTCTGGTATTAAAATTTAAAAACAATGTATTGGGGACATCCCAGGTGGTCCAGTGGTTAAGATTCCAAGCTCCCAGTGGGTTCAATCCCTGGTCAGGGAACTAGATCCCACATGCTGCAACTAAGAGTTCGCATGCCACAACTAAGACCCAGCACAGCCAAATAAACAAATAAATAAATAAAAATAAGTAAAAACAATGTGTTGAAAATAAGTATTGTAAATTTGCTAAAGAAATTATAGAATAAATGGGCAAAACTGGATCAAATGATGGAGAATTACAGCAGAGAAAAATGAAACAAAAAATATAGAAATATGTGTTATGTATGTATACATATTATATTACAGGAATGATACTACATATCATACACATAAATATATGAGAAAAACTATAAAACCCTAATGAGAGAAATCAAAGAACAAAACCCATGGGGAGATATTCCATGTGCTTGTTTAGGAATGCTCAATATTGTGAAGATACCTGTTCTTACTAACTTGATCTATAGATTCAACACAATCCTAATTGAAATTCCAGAACGTTATTTTGTGGATATCGAAAAACTGATTCTAATGTTTATATGGAAAAGAATACCAAGATATACACAGTCTTTTTTTTTTTTCCCTTGTGCTCCATATATATGAAAAGGAAAGGCTGAAAACAGCTCATTCACCTCTCTGTATGGCTCATCCAGTAAAAAGAGACATTGATGTAATATACACAAACTTCCCTTTGTGTCTTATTTCTTAGCTGACTGCTGTAGCTTTATTTCTCATACCCCCATTCACAAGTTTTGTATATGTCTCTTTGTCTCTTGCATTTGTCATCTTTGGAGTATTTTTAGCCAGATTTATTAACCAAAAAAAAAACACTGAAAAAACGACTAGCAACCCCAGGCCTTCCTTTCTGACCAAGTCATGCTCATATCGTTTATGCTGTAGCTTTAAGCCCATTTCCCTTGGCTGTTGCCTCTGGAGAGGTAAAGATATCCAACCATATTCCTTTTTTTTTTTTGCATCCTTATTTTCTTATTACTTTTGAGTGAGAACCAAACAATTTTATTCATTTTTCCCTCTTAAGTGCAGATTCTGATTGGAAAGGAGAGATAAAAACAGTTTTGAGAGTCTAATCCAAGAAGGTATTTGGGCTCACTCTTTGTCATTTATACAGATTCTCATACTAGAATCGTTCTCACCACTCGGACTCCTGAACTTGACTTCAGTTGGTGCACCCTTATTTTAAACTTAAAAAATATTAATTAATTTTTGCTCTACTCACACATTGATTAAAGCAGAAAAAATATATTCCTTTTTATATGTGCCACTGTCCTTAGTTTTATATTTGACCTGCAAAGCATACCAGGATAAACCCCATCTTTCTCTCCTTCCTTCATCTTCAATGGCATTTCCCAAGGGTATTTTTAAAGTGCAGATGAAAAAGTAACACAGTCCTCTGTGAAAGAAGAGGAAAGAAATGGCAAGTGATTAAGAACTGTTTTACCTTTTTTCTGTGATCTGTATCTGAAACGAAAGCATCGGCTGTGTTTCATTTATAAATAGAACTAGGCAAACTCAGCAACACCTATAATTTTCAAGCCCTAAATTTCTGTCCCTACAAACCAGAAGTACAGTACAGACCTTACAGACAAAACAGGAGCCTAACACATCTGAGAGAGTGTGGTGAGGGATTGGCAACAAGAAATTTACAGGCAGGTAAAAATAGGTTTGGTTTCCACATCAAGCATTTGAGAATTGTGTCACCTTGGGACTTTTTTTTTTTTTTTTTGAGCTTCTCTCAATCCGTTTCTTCATTCCAGAAATGGCAATTGTATTAGATACACCAGAAGAAAGATTTTAAATTTAAATACAAATGGATTGGGAATGGACAGAACAGTGTTAATCACCCTCCCTGGGAAATGCTGGCCTCTTAGACCTCCTGCTGATTCAGGGCTTGTTTCTATTGTGAGAGCTGATAGAAAGAGTGATGGGAAAAATGAAGGAAGCAAGCAGCGTTGAAAACAAACCAAAACACCAACCAGTGGGGGAAGGGAGTTCAGGCTGGTCACCCAGTGAGGATGAGGCCAGAAGCAGGTTTGGGAGCTGGAGGAGCAGAGACAGAGAAATTCTAATAGCCAAATGTCTCGTCTTTATAGAGATCAAAGTCCCTGGGTGGGGCAGGCCCAGGATTATTGGCCAAGTAGCAAGCTTTGCCCACACTCCCAGTTCCTGGTACTTTAGAAATCTCTGCCAGTCCTTTGCAGTTTTATATGAACATTGTTTACTTACCCAGAGAAATACTATACGTAGGGGAAATTGAGATATCCAAAGGGAGAGTACCATGGCTGTGACCTTGGATGACATTCTTCCCGGGATGATTCTCTGAGATATTAGAATCTTGTGGGGAAGTTCATTAAAATTGATTGCAAGGCCTACCCTCAGAGTTTTTGATTCAGTAGGTCTGGGGTAGGGCCTGAGAATGACCTTTTCTAATGGCTCCCAGGTGATGTTGCTACTAGTCCAGGGACCACACTTTTGAGAACCACTGCTTGAAGAGATTAGTTTAACTGAAATTGGAAGCAGTTGTTAGAGCTTCAAGATTAACATATTGGTGAATATTGATAATCTGCAATATCATCAATATTGTAAGTTTCCTATTTTCAGTGTCCAGTTTCAAGTGCCATCAAACTATCATCAGAATTTACTGGACACTGTTGGTCCCCAAAAATGCAGTCCTAAAGTTGGTATTAATCTTCCAAATTTGAAATTTTCCTTTTTATGTCTTAGGCATTTGATTTTTTTCCCCACTTCAAAGGCCTATTTTGTTTTGCTGTCAGCAAAATTTGCTTAGAGAAAAAGGGGTAAAATCTTTACATGGGAGTATAACATTTTAAAAACCATTACAGAACAGAGTGGAGCCTCTGAAAGGTGCATTAAGAGGACAGCTGTAGAGGAGGCATTTTGAGGAAATCTCCAAGCCTGCAATTTGAAGGCCCTTTTAACCACCTCCTGTGTCCCAAAGATCTCAAGCTTTCATTATTACAGATAAAATAATGTTTCCAGGTTTTTCCTTTGGTTGCCTAGAAATTTGACATACCAACACATAAACCCTTGCTTACTTTTTCATTCTTTTTTTATCTCTAACCCCTGGAGCTGTACTTAGAGTTAGCTCCAGGCAGTCTGTGTGTAAGGATGGTCAGCAGACCCTGACCATCTTCCAAAAAAATAAAATTGCATTCATGTGACATTAAGAATAAATTGGGAGATTGGGATTGACATATATACACTAATATGTATAAAATGGATAACTAATAAGAACCTGCTATATAAATAAATAAATAAAATTCAAAAATTAAAAAAAAACAATTTTTTAAAGAATAAAGTCAAAGGGTGAATCCTAAAACAAGAAAGTGATATCCTGAGAAAGGTATTTAATCCTATCAGATATTTGCATCTCATCTCAGTGGGTAAAGATGGCAGGTTTATGTGGGAATAGCTTGCTTAAAGTTTGGGGCACTATAGACCTTAGGCTTTGTCATAATAGATAACTAGAAGGGAAAAAAAACATGAGTCCATTTTTGTGGTTCTAGTGGATGAAAACCAAGGCTTAGTAATACATCAGTGAAAGATTTATTTTGGTGTAGTATGCCTGCACTACATCTTGCTTCCTATCAAATGGACAGGCACGTTCTCCTCTGATTCCTTAATAGATTCCTGTAGCAAATAGGCAGAGAAATAAGATGTCAGCAACTCTACCAATTTAAAAGGGCAAGAACTTCCGAAGTGTTATTTCCTTACCAGATTTTCCAGATTATTCTTTGTGTACCTTGCAAGCATCACAACTAAATATGATATTTACATTATTTAAGAGCAAACATGGCATGGGCAGGAACCAGTCAAAATAGATGCTGGTTATATACAGCTAGTGTGGATATCCTGGTGCATATTAGCTGAATATCCATTCTGATTAGAGTAATGGTAAACCAGAATAAAGCATCCTCTTCATCATTATCTTTATCACAATCACTAATGTATCTTATGCTTATACATTTTGCAATACTGGCTTAGGATCAATGTATAGGGCTAAGCACATATCCTGCCTTCTCATCTTCTAACCCTTAAAACATGTCAAAGTTGGAGTTCATTGACCTAAAACAAATAGATTGTCAGATCTGCAGCAAAAATGGATTTATTCAGGATCAGCAGAGAATTGGAACTCAGGGTCTATATTCATGGCAAGTCATGTGCAAGTTCCCACACAGGAAGGAAAGGAGAACCCTTTTATAGAGAGGAAAAGGAAGTCGGGAGGGCTGTAGTAAACAAAGAGCTCATGGATTTTCATTGGCTGAGCCCTTGCCAGGAGAGAAGGGGACTCTCTTCTTCCTGTTGGGCTCCACCCTCAGTGCAGGGCATGAAAGTTCCCTCTTCTGGTCTCTCAACTCTAATTGAGGTTTCAGTTTATTAATGTTTTACAAGTATAGATGCTTAAGACTCTAAGAGATGAAACTTTGATAGGACCCAACTAATTAAGGAAACAGCATCCTAAAACAAACACAGGGGAGTACTTCTGTGAAAAGTGACAGTAAAAGGAGATAGTGACTCCATTGGTATTTTCAGTCTAGATATTACAGAGACCAGGGGTAGGATGTGATTAACTTTTAAATAACTCAGCAAGTGGCCCCCAAGTCCATGTCTCAAGCTGGTTCTAGTCAGCCAGAGCGGTGAGTGTAAGCACTGAGACCAGTGAGGCAAACAAATGCTCCCTGTAGAAATAAAAAAGAGGAAAAGAGAACACATACACCGAGACATAAGCTACTTGTGTGTACCCATGAGAAGCATGTCCTTTCCTTCTTCCAAGATTGCTGAAGGTAGATCAAACTGCATGCACAGGAGAATCTCAAATAAAAAGATGAGTGCATAACTAATGCAATGGAAAAAAATAAAACAATCTCAACATGCAGAATATATGCCAGAGGAATCAGAGTTGAAAGCTTTTCCTCTAAGATGGGGAAAAAGACAAGTTTGCCCATTGTCACCAGTACTGGCGGCCTTAGCCACAGCAATCAGGCAAGAAAATGAAATAAAAGGCATCAAAATTTGGAAGGAAAATGTAGCATTGTCTGGGTTTCCTAGTGACATGATTTTATATGTAGAAAACCTTAAAGACTCCACAAAAAGAAAATTTTTAATATGTGAGAACAAATAAATGAATTCTGTAAAGTAGCAGGATATAAAATCAACAAAGGACAATCAGTAGCAATTCTATACACTAAAAATTAACTATCTGAAAAAGAAATAACCCCATTTGTGATAGCATCAAAAACAATAAAATACTTAGGAACAAATTTAACCAAGTAATTGAAAGATCTGTGCACTGAAAACTATGACACTGATGAAAAATATTCAAGAAGATGCAAATAAATGGAAATATATTCTGTGCTCATGGATTGGAAGAATTAATATTGTTAAAATGTCTGTACTATCCAAAGCTATCTGTAGATTCAAAATTCTATAAAAATTCCAATGGCATTTTTTACAGAAGGAGAAAAAACAATCTTAAAATTTGTGTGGAACCACAGAAGAGCACCCCCCCGCCAATAGCCAAAGCAATCTTGAGAAAGAACAAAGCTGGAGGTATCACAATGCCTGATTTCAAAGTATATTGCAAAGCTATAGTAATCAAAACAGTATAGTACTGGCATAAAAAGACAGAGAAACAAATGGAACAGAATCCAGAGCCCAGAAATAAATCCACACATATACAGGCAACTAATATTCGACAAGGGAGTAAAGAATACTTAGTAGGGAAAATACAGTCTCTTCAACAAATGGCAATAGGAAAACTGAATATTCACAGCTAAAAGAATGAAACTGGGACTTCCTGGTGGCACAGTGGATAAGAATCCACCTGCCAATATAGGGGACACGGGTTCGAGCCCTGGTCCAGGAAGATCCCACATGCCACGGAACAACTAAGCCTGTGCCACAACTACTGAGCCTGCGCCCTGGAGCCCGTGAGCCACAACTACTGAGCCCATGTGCTGCAACTACTGAAGCCCGCGCACCTAGAGCCCATACTCCGCAACAAGAGAAGCCACCGCAGTGAGAAGCTCACACACCGCAACGAAGAGTAGCCCCCGCTCGCCGCAACTAGAGAAACCCCGCACACAGCAATGAAGACCCAATGCAGCCAAAAATAAATAAAATTAAATCTTTAGAAAAAAAAGAATGAAACTGGGCCCTTTTTTGCACCACTTACAAAAGTAACTCAAAATGGATTAAAAACTTAGAGAAAGATAAATACTGTATGTTTTCATTTATATGTGAAATCTAAAAAATAAAATGAATGAGCAAATATAACAAAACAGAAGTAAAGGCATAGATACACTACAAACTGGTGGTTACCAGAGGGGAGAGGGGTTGAGGGAGGGGCAAGATAGGTGAAGGGGATTAAGAGATACAAACTACTAGATATAAATTAAATAAGTTGCAAAATGTAAAGTACAATGAAAGGAATATAGTTAACATGTTATAATAACTTAATATGGAATATAATCTATAGAAATATAAAATCACTATGTTGTACACCTGAAACTAATTAAAATATTATTAGTCAACTGTACTTCAATTAAAAAAAAAAAAGACTTAAATGTAAGGCTTGAAACTGTAAAATTCCTAGAATAAAAAGGAGAAAAATCTCCTTGACATTGGTCTTGCTAATGATTTTTTTGGATATGGCACCAAAAGCACAAGCAACCAAAGAAAAAATTAGACATGAGGTTAAAGCATGGTTACTGTTTTCCAGCTACATGCTTTGGAGAATTGGAGAAGAGAAGGAGTGATATAGAACTTTGTGACCATTTTTAAGTATAGGGAGAAGTTGAGAATAACTCTGAAGTACCTCAATTTCTTTCTCTCTTTTTTTAAAATGATTTTTAGAGCTAAAGAGGCCAGACTTTAACAACCAAAATAAAATTTTTATCCAGGAATTTCTGGGAATTTTATATATCCAACAAGATGCTATTTTTATAATGCTTTATATCTAAAGAGAGATTATGGAAGATAGTTATCTCTGGAGAGGATGAGTTTTGAGGTAGGACTGGGATATGTATTTGCTATTTGCCATTCTATTGACAGCCATACCAGCAGAATTAACTTGAATTAGAAATACATCTGATCTCCAGAGTGAAGCATCTATTAATGCAAATCCTTAGGACCCATGTCCTTGCTCTCCTTGGATTCCTTTTCTGGCTCTCATTGGCTTTTATGGATGTCTGAACTTCTTAAAGTCCTGATCTCATAGACATTATTTTCTCAGATCAGATGCCTGGAATTACAGTCATTGGAAACCTTGAGGATGGGTTTCCTGGGACCAACCTCCAATTTGGTGGAGTCCTATTGAAATGCCAATCAAAGTTCCAGGCAGCAGGGGAAGAAGGCTTCCCTGGGGCATTTATATTCTGAAATGTAAATTATGGTTTGCCTTGACTTCCAGTGCAGTTTTTAAGATGTCCTCCTCCTTTTGTTCAGAAGACGTTCTCAGTGCAGCTGGGAATACTAGTTCCAATTAACAGACAAATCTGCATGTAAGGAAAGTAAGACTATTAAATTCATGGAGTTAAACTTAGAGATTTTTTTCTCGTAGACCATGTCAGCTTTGCAGTATCTTGAAAGAATCAGGGTTTGGGTGGAGCGTGATAGATTCAGAATGAAATAAAATTTACTAGGAATTATGCTTATCAGAGTTTAGGAATCACAAACAAGCAACTCTTGCCAGCTTATTCAGGTTTGTCTGCCATCATAATTAAAGAGTGTTTTATAAGTACAAATAGAAAAGAATCTATTTTGTAATTCAAATTGTCAATTTTAAATGTTTATTTTCTCTAAGAAATGTTAGAAATAATGAGGAATAGTCGCTTTTGAGGAAAATCAAAGTTATCTATACTCACTCATACAGGGAAACACTGACTTCCCTGTCCACATGGCTTTTGTGCCTTTTCCTAACTGTGGTAGACTGAACTTCCACAATTTATCCCTCTTCCTGGATGTACCTTTGCGTCCTTTTGCAGTCTTTTGACTAAAGGTAGAACGTGTTTCATTACTGCTTGATTTCGGCTGGTGGGATATTTGCATACCTGATTCAAGCAAAGGCTTGAAATGAATGCTCTCCTTGAAAATGTTCAACAACCAACTCTCAATTTATTAAACGCCGTGGGTGGAGAATCAGTTGTTAACAACATGAGGAAAAACGTTCTGATTTGTTGCATTTGCTAATTTCCATGGTATCAATACTCCCACTACTGCCACTTTCAAGCTACCTGGGAGACGCTGGTGAGTGCAATGCTGGGAAGAGACATACAGACATAACCATTTGTAGTGTTTCTATCATACAGATAGAATAGACCTAAATAACCTTAAGATTCTAGATACCAAGAGAATGTAGAAACATAATGAGAAAGTGATACATTTTAAATATTTATCTTTGTTTTCAATGTAATGTATTTAATTGTGACTTATAATTTAAATTTTAATAGTGGCTGTTTTTAACAACCAACTCACAAAAGGCTAAAAATACAACAGTCAACCTCTGTAAATAAGTACAACCAGCTGTAGCTCACCCCTGCTTGAACTTTTCAGGTTGGTTAGCTCTCCTGCACTCTTGCCATCACTGAGAAGAAGGTGCCTTGACTAGCCCCCTGTTCAAGGAGGATAAACACAACAGGGAACAGTATCTCCTAGCTCACTCACTGACCTGCAACTTGAAGCAGAGCCACCTTGCTAAGCCCTGCCAAGGGGAGCAGATCCTCAGGTGCTGCATATCCACTGAAATGAAGGATTGCTACTTCAAGCTACTGAGTTTGGAGGTAATTTGTTACATAGTATGATTGGAGCGATATATGACTAATATAGCAACTGCTTTCTGAGAAGAAAGAGTCATATCATAACAAAATATCATGTTGCTTTTATAAGAGCCAGTGAGATATTTATTATTATCTGAACTTAGCACTATAATTTATTTTTATATTTTCTGTGGAATTTAGTCTAAAAAGATATAAAGGTATATCCTGGATCATCCAGCTTGCCAGTTTATTACCAGGGATGACCTTATAACTCTAGTGACTACATTTGATTGGTATTTGTGATTATTTTGATGCCAAGTGAATATCCATAGTAACAATATTTATCTATTAACGTGCAGGCAGACAAACGTGACTGACACTAGTAGGGCATGTTTTAATGTCAACTTGATCAAATTCACCCCAGATCTGCAACTGTATTAAATTATCAGCAACATATTCTTATTTATGCAGTAATAGTTCACCATAGAAGGATAGTTCCACAAGATCAGACTTTCCTGTTTAACTTATTTAGTAAAGTGAGACATTGTTTTGACATCATAAAAATGGCAGTGTAACCAGCCATTAGAAGTAATTTTATTGCAGTTGTCTAATGAAAAAAAGAATAGAAAGGAATTTACTATGCAATGATCTATATGCAACAGATGGAGGTCATTGCATGCAGTGTAGCCATAGCCTGTGGAACAAAGGATGGTTTCCCAATGGTTTAAAGAAAGAAAAAAAGAGTACTTAACCCATCAGATAGGACCTTACATGCATGCTAGCCTCAAAATCACATATGCATTAATGAGCAATTTCCTATTCCCATCACAACCAAAACATTTTGTGCCAGAAAAATATCACTTCTTCCAGCTTGCACAGCTCCCACCCTGGTCTAAGTCATCAGCAACTCCCACTTGCCCCCTCCCTGGGCACTGCTATGTCTGCCCTTGTTTCCTGTACTGATCTTGCTAAAATAGAACTCACATCAGGCCACTCCTCTGCTTAGAGCCTGATGGAGCCTTCCTATCTCACTAAAAGTAAAGGCACCATTTCCTGAAAGGGCTTCCAAGCCTCACCAGGATTCGTCTCCCCTCCCCCCGCCCTCCTTCTTCTCCCAGCCCATTTCTTACTACTCTCCCTGCCCTGAGAGTACAGGTCATACCCCAGACAATCAGGCTTCATGCTGTTGGGGTATAAGCTTTAGTTCTTGTCATTCCCTCTGCTGTGAGTTCACTTCCGATATCATTATTACCATTGACTTCCTTATATCCTCCAGGCTTTAATAAAATCAGCAGCACAATGAGACCTTCTCTGATCGTCCTACTTAAAATTAAACACCACCCCCATGAACTTTCAACCCCCTTTCCCTCATTATTTGTGTCAATACAAATATAATAAAACTGTATGTTATATTATACTAATTTATTTTGTTTATGGTCTCTCCTCCCAGAAGAATATAAGCTCCGTATGGGCAGGAATTATTTTCAGCACCTAGGACAGTGTCTGCACAGACTAGAAACTGATTGCTAAAAAGCACTTGTGGATTAAATAAACCCTTGATTATAAAGTTGTGAGGGTTAGATGAGATCATCTGTATACAAGTTTTGTGCTTTTCTTGTCGTATAGAAACCTCCCAACACATATTAGTGACAATCATAGTTTTCTTATTCTTATTGAAAGTCAAATGTAGGTGAAAATGTGTGGAAGAGGAAAGAGTGGCTTGAAACTTAAGAGACAGGCACATTTTAAAGTGTTCTAAATAAATCTCTAACAGACCTGATGATTTTTCAAAACTATTTAGAAGCTTTAGACTTAACATTATAAAATAGCAAATTTCAAATTCACTCAGATCTCTCTCCATTTAAATTCTCAAGGGAAAGTAAATACAGTGACAGATGAAACAAATGTGATGAAAGGCTTACATTCTTGGGTATTTCTCCTTATGTTCGAACTCAATAAAGAGCTGACTTCTCTCTGGAGCCCTTGCCAACAAATAAACACACTTTTTCTTTGCTGGCTCTCCTTTCAACCAGGCTCACTAACTCTGCAGTGTTTTAAGGCCCTTTGGTTTTTTTCTTCTGTCCCTCAGTGAACTCACTATTCACATGTTTTCAGCTATTGCCTGTGCTCAGATTATATCCAATTTTCTTTCAACAGTTGTATGTTCCTTGCTGTCTCTGAAATATCTTTATATCTAAATGTCATAACTCTACTAGGAATATGAAACTCTCTCACCAAGATGTCAGTTGCCTAAGTGGTTCTACTGTCTTCATTCTTCTTTACTTTTGTTGACCTGAAATGCTTCATTAAAGATCTTAACTCCTTTTTTTCCCTTAAAATAATTCATGGATCTTTTCTTTTGCTTTCTACCCACAGCTGTATTTGCAATAGAATATATTAAAATACATTTCCATTGTTTTCTGACTATTTATTATTACTATTATAAAATATGTCTGCTATATAAAGCATATTGAGACTAAATACCTAATATGCCCACTGTTGAGGGTGAGAAATAAAACATTAGAAAAAAGCTGAAGACCCTTGTGTACAGTTCTGCAAGTGTATTCTTTCTTTTTCTATAAATAACAACTGATCTCCTGAATTTATTCTTTTTCTTTCTCATACATGACTTTTCAACATTAAAGTATAAACATTTGTTCATATTTGTTTCCTTAAAAATAACTGATTTTTTTTACTTTTTTTTTTTTTTTTTTTTTTTTTTTTTTTTTGTGGTATGCG
>NC_041231.1:53660229-53664427 GCF_002837175.3 Physeter macrocephalus | reverse complement strand
AGGCTCCGGACGCGCAGGCTCAGCGGCCATGGCTCACGGGCCCAGCCGCTCCGCGGCATGTGGGATCTTCCCGGACCAGGGCGCGAACCCGGTTCCCATGCATCGGCAGGCGGACGCGCAACCACTGCGCCACCAGGGAAGCCCATTTTTTTTTACATTTTATGTAAACGTTGTCATGCTGTTTATGCTCTCAGAATTATTCTTTGGCACTTCTTCCCTGGTGATGTATATAGTTCCAGTTCTTTTTTATTTTCACTGCTCTATAATATTCTGTCATATAAGTATACCACAATTTATTTTTACAGTTTGCAATAGATTCTTGTCTGTTCTCCTTGTTCCTATAATCTTTAATGTCTAATCTACCTGACAGCTGCTTAATGATCTTTCTTAATTGCCTTCTTAGTCAATCTCCTGCCTGGTGCAAGAACATAAGTGGCACCATATTG
The DNA here is from genome assembly GCF_002837175.3 of Physeter macrocephalus. NCBI lineage: Eukaryota > Metazoa > Chordata > Mammalia > Artiodactyla > Physeteridae > Physeter > Physeter macrocephalus. Next base: position 53,663,981 of record NC_041231.1, on the reverse strand, counting down.
CCTGTAATAACACTAATTCTCCTATGGCTAATATTTAAGATACTTCACCACATGGTTATTTCAATACCACCATTCTTCCAAATATTTTCTCTATACCTTGGTAAAATCTATTTTATTTCCATTTTTCCAAATAACATCTTCCAAATACCTCACAGAAAACTAGCCACTGGAATAATTTTTTTCTCTTTCTCTCTTTTATCTGTTTCTTTTACTTTAAAACTTGCCTCAAAAATATGGCTTTTCATGACTTTCACCTGATTTAAACCAGTTCCTCTACTTTAATCCCTAACTGCTTTTCTTTCCCACCCCTGCCGACATGCTTTTTACACTAGTGGTCAATCATATTTACCATGTAAATATTCTTCTTCATGAATATGCAGGAAAGTACCCATTCTATTCAATAGGCATCCAGTGGGCATTTGCTGGGGATGGGTGGAATACAAATGTAGATACAGAATAAAACATAGTCCCTGTCCTTGGAGACTCAGACTAATTATATGTCCATAAAGAGGTGATGACAATTCAGCGTGTGAATATCGTTCAGATTTTATGTAAAGTGTTATGGAAGTTTAGACAAAGGCCCCTTTCCCACCTTTGGGAGAAAGGGAAAAACAGATTTTGGGGGTGCTAATAACACACCTGAAATGAGTTGTAAATGATGAATAGCCAGCTAAGGAGATGAAATGGGAAGCAAATGGAAGTCATACTAAGCAGAGGAAGAAATATGAATAAAATCTCATGAACTATAAACCACATTACATATATACAATATGTAGTGGGAATGGCAAGTTTTGAAATTTGAAAGTAAGTTAGTGATCAAATAATACTTCCCTCCTAGGAGTGTTATGAGAATCAATGAGTTAATATATGTAGTGCTTAGAACAGTGCCTGACACCCAATAAATACTCTGTAATTGTTAGTCAAATATTAGAAGGCTTTGAATGCCACATGACAGAACTTGGATCGTGGAGGGTGTTCAGAGGGTTTTAAATAAGAAAATGGCATGGCTCAGTGTTATGTGGCAGCCTGGATGGGAGGGGTGTTTGGGGGAAAATAGATACATGTATATGTATGGCTGAGTCCCTTTGCTGTGTACCTGAAACTATCACAACATTGTTAATCGGCTATACTCCAATTTAAAAAGTTTTTTTAAAAAAAGAAAATGGCATGGTAAGTTTTGCTTTTTAGATAGAATACTCTGAAGGCATCGTGAAGGGATAAGACAGGAGGCAGGAAAATTAATGAAGAGGATGTTGCAGTTTCTATTAAGAGATGGCAAGGCAAGAGCAGAAGTAGTAGCAATGCAGATGAGGAGGAGATGGATTCAACAGTCTTTTAAGCTATTGAATATGGTAATTGAGGAAGAAAAAGGAAAACCCATGATGATAGACTATATGGCTGGAGAGAAGAAGGTGTCATCAACTGAAATGAAGAGATTTTCTTTAAGAAAGTGAAAGCATTTCCTGTGCACTCCTCACTAAACTATGTAATACATGGTTCCCAATACTTTGTATTCTCAACAAGCATGGCTGATTATGACTGAGACTCTGAAACAGTGTTCTCTAACGAGGCATATTATGACATATGACATTAATGGATCATGTGCATTAAAAGCAGTTACAGTGGTGTTCACCAGTAGAAGAAGCATGGTTTTTGGTACTTAAAGAGAAGCAAGCATTAATTTTCAAAAACAAAAACATGCTTCTGACAGTGATTCCTGGATTGAGACTGAAAGCCATTTGTTTTCTGATTGAAAAAATTTTGTCTCCAGAGTACTATACTAATTGTGGCTGTCAGATTCGAGTTCTTTAATTGTTCTGTGAGATGAATACATGCTTTATAATGGCAATTTCATAATTAGTCTTAAATACAATAGGGAATGTTTCATGGCAGCTTCCTAACATGAAGACCAAGGCCTAATTAAGCATTTTAATTCGATAGCCATTAATTCAACTTTCTTTACCTTCTTGTATGTTTACTATGTGCAAGGAAGTGTTTTAGGAAGAGGAGAAACATGCATAAAAAGCAAAAATTCTGTCTTGTATTAGGTCACAAGGCATGCTGGGTAAGAGCCAACTCTGCCTGAATGTGAATCCTGGAGTTGCCACTTATTTAGCTGGGTGTCCATGACCTGGTTAGCTTATACATACAAGCCCATCATTTTTCATGACACACTAGTCATCAGAGACCTTTATCTCTAGAGCAAATAAAACCAGCCAAGTTACATCAGTTACCATGCCTGGAATGTTACCTCTCCAGAACCTGCCTCACTGAGTTATTGTGAGGAGTTAGTGGGTTAAAATAGGAAAGTGCTTGAAATAGTGTCTGACACAAGAGGAAGCACAGTGCGAGTGTTGGTGATCATTATCTTATTCCAGCATTCAGGTACACGGTTCTGGTAGCATCCTGATGGCAGTTCTAGGAACCTCCAGATGATGTTCATCTTGTAGATCCTACATGTGGATGATGCTTTCCTGCCAGAAGGATTGAGTGGCCGCTAGGGAGAAGCTGGCACTTTGCATGGCTTTAAACACCCCAGCCTTGCTCCCACTCATCAGAACTTCTTCCTCCCTTTTAATTAAGGCCTTGCTCAGCATCATTCAGAAAAGTCCCTCATGCTTAATCAGTGACTCATAGTCCAACCATTTGAACAGTACAAATGTTTCCTCTGCAGGAAGGAGCAGATGCTCTGGTGGAAAACAAGAAGGGGGGAAATAAAGCAGGGAGCCTCAAAAATACAGTGGAAGTCAGGACTAAAGAAATTACAAGTTTTCATAGACATGTTAGCTTATACAAGCACCTTATTTTTTCAGGACACAACCATCATCAGAGACCTTTGTCTCCAAAGAAAATAAAACCAGCCAGAGTTGCATCAGTTGCGATCCCTGGGGTATCATGGGAAGCTATACAGGGCAGAAGGCCTCTCTCCAGGTAGCAATAAAAGAGTTATCATTTCACTCTGGTATTCCTCTGGGACCCAGAAAGAAAAAAATAATCTAAGTCTGGCACCTAGGTACTTTCCTGAGTGGGTTGTCATGGCAACAGGATATAGCAACTATTTTCAGGATTCTAGGACCTTGGCAATTCTCATGCATTTCTCTGCCTCAGCTTCTATGTATGCAGAGACATATGGATACCAGAATCAGTGCCAGAATTGAGAAGAGGATTTGAAATTCATGCCAGGATTCCTCTGGGTTACACGGGACCTCAGCCGACCTCACAGAGTTTAGCTTGCTTGGCACTACCGCTGATAGCATGAACCCATCTGGTTCCACTGCCTGCTGGGGCTCCATTGCTCCAGCTGTAAAGTAAAGGGATTGGATTCAGCAAGCGCAAAGGTTAATGTCAGCTCCAGAATGTTTTGAATCTCAGTAATTTATAGACTTTGCTTTTGGAGTTCTCCATGGTTGAGCTTGAATATGCTATTGTAAGAAAAAAAAAATCCTCTTCATTAGTATTATTGATGTAATTATCTACTCTTGATCAAGAACTTCATTGTTGTTCAGGGAATGCAGTTAGCTCATTGTGTATAGTGTACATATTTAAGAAGGCAAGATATATATGTATTGTGTGTGTATGTGTATGAGTATGTGCTCACAGAAGCTTGTGTGCAAGGGTATGAGTGTCACTAGCTCTCTTATAAAAAAAATTAAAGGGCTTCCCTGGTGGCGCAGTGGTTGCGCGTCCGCCTGCCGATGCAGGGGAACCGGGTTCGCGCCCCGGTCTGGGAGGATCCCGCATGCCGCGGAGCG
>NC_041231.1:53605822-53659963 GCF_002837175.3 Physeter macrocephalus | reverse complement strand
AAAAAAAAAAAAAAAAAAAAAAAAAAAAAAAAAAATTAAAGATTTTAAAAAAGGCAGAGAGTAGAGAAACATTCCAATATTCATATATTTTTATTTTTTCATTAATGATTTCATTTATTTGATTTATGACTATATGACATGCAATACTGTATTAACTGTATGTGAGTGTGTCTTTGTGTGTGTGTGTAAGACTGTGTATATGCCATGCAAGTCTGCAGCTCTCACTCAAACTATTTCCCTCAAATTCAGAAATGGCTATAATATCTATGAGCTCAGTAATGCACACCATTTTATCCTTTGCACTTTCGACAGTGTTTGACAAATGGTAGATAATTAATAAATATTTGGGGGGATGAACGAATGAATCTATGAATGAAATAGAGTAGGCCTACTTGAGTTTCTCTACATTTGCTAAAAAGTGGCTCTTGAGAAAGAATACTCCAAGTGTTCCAGTTATCTGTTGCTGTCTAACAATCCTAAAACACAGTGACAAAAAAAAACATTTAAATTTTTATGCTTATGGATTCTGTAGGTCAGAAATTCACAAAGATACAGTAGTGAAGGTGGCTCTTTTCTTCCCCACAATGTCTGGAGCCTCAACTGGGATGACTCTGACAGCTGGGGATGACCCTGACGGTGGGGGATGACTATACAGCTGGACATGACCCTGACGGTGGGGGATGACTCTGACAGCTGGGGATGACCCTGACGGTGGGGGATGACTCTGACAGCTGGGGATGACCCTGACGGTGGGGGATGACTGTACAGCTGGGGATGACCCTGATGGTGGGGGATGACTGTACAGCTGGGGATGACCCTGACGGTGGGGGATGACACTGACAGCTGGGGATGACCCTGACGGTGGGGGATGACTCTTACAGCTGGGGATGACCCTGACGGTGGGGGATGACTCTGACAGCTGGGGATGACCCTGACGGTGGGGGATGACTCTACAGCTGGGGATGACCCTGACGGTGGGGGATGACTCTACAGCTGGGGATGACCCTGATGGTGGAGGATGACTCTACAGCTGGGGATGACCCTAACAGCTGGAGATGACTCTAAAGGCTAGGGGCTGAAAGATCTGGGACTGAGGGATCCACTTCCTAGATGGGTTCTTCACGGCTTGGCTTCCCTGAGACTCCTGGCCAGAGCTCCTCCATGGGGCTTGAGTTTCTCTCAGCATGGTGACTGGCTTTGGAGAGGGAAGATCTGGAGCTTCATCAAAACAGAAGCTTCTGGACTTCTTTTGACTTAGTCTTGGAAGAAACAGTGTCACTGCTGCCACATTTTATTGGTTGCGAGTCACTAAAACCAGCTCAGATTCAAGAGTAAGTGACAGTGCACCGTAGTGACCAGAGGTGGCAGAGAAAGTGGCAGAGTATGAAGGGCTCTGTTAAAAACTATGATGCCAGTCTCATTTTTGTTTCTTGGTACTTGGTCTCCATTCTCTCTGAAAGCTTTTAGAATATTCCTTGTGTCTTCTTTGTTCTGGGTTTCACTTCATTATGTGCATTTCTCCTTGTTAGTTCTGGTTAGCATTCCAGAGTCACTTCAATCTTAGTTTTTTTTAAAATCTTTCTTAAGTTATGGTAACTTTATTTTGATCAGATATTTCCTACCTTCCAGTTTTTGGGCTCCTGGAACATTATTTAGTTTTTAGCACTTCTACTTTGATTCTCCCTGGCTTTCCTTTTATCATGAACTGCTATCTTCTAAAAAAATTCTTTCATCTTGTCTTTCACCTTAATAACCCAAGTTTCATCTGTGTCCTTCTGGTATTTATACCATCTATTGACTATTCTATTTTATCTGCTGAGTATTTGATACCAAAATATTTCTACTTGTTTCTAATTTAAGACTTTTCTTCCCAACTTCATGTTGCCAATATTTTCCCCTGTGGGGGTATATTTATTGTACTTATTTTAAGTAGTCATCTATTTGATTTTCTTTTTTTGCACCGTGTCTGTAACTTTCAGGTGTCTAGTCATTTTGGCCTGGGATACCAGCTCCATGATAATGTATAATGTGATAGGTCTAAGTTCTGGCCTTGGTGTGCTTTCCAGCTGAGGACAAGGGTTGAACCTGAGACACAATGGAATGACTTGGATATTCCTCCATACTGTCAACACTCACAGGCAACTATGCCAGTCAGGAAATCACGTTGAAGTTTTTAGGGAAAAAATGTATTATGAAGAGAGATTTATCCACAGCTGTAATCCTTCAGCCATGGGAATTGGAGGGAAAGGGCTAAAGTAATGAATCCTCAAGAGTTGTTTCTATCAGCCCTCCACCCCAACAGTTATTTTGTGTTGCTTTCATACCAACCACTCAACACCAGCAGCCTGGCCAATGCAGTTTATGTGGGAAAAGGCCAGGAAATAACTCCTTAAATGCCTGGCTTCTCCACCATCTCAAGTCCACAGCCCACTCCACCACACACATGCGTGCATACACACACACGCGCACACACACACACACACACACACACACACACACACACACAGACCCCAGAGAATGAGGATGGCTCCACATTTCCCCCAAAGCCTCTCATCCTTTTATTTCCCTAATTTCTCTAGGGTTGATGTAAGGGGAGGAGGCCAGCAGCACATGTTAATTTTTCATCTCATCAAAACTGGAAAGCTCCTCCAGTATTTTTTCTTTTTTTTTTGCGGTACGCGGGCCTCTCACTGTTGTGGCCTCTCCCGTTGCGGAGCACAGGCTCCGGACACGCAGGCTCAGCGGCCATGGCTCACGGGGACCAGCCGCTCCGCGGCATGTGGGATCCTCCCGGACCGGGGCACGAACCTGTGTCCCCTGCATCGGCAGGTGGACTCTCAACCGCTGCGCCACCAGGGAAGCCCCAGTATTTTTTCTAATTAAATATATTTCTACAGAAGAAAGGGATAACTAAATATCATTTCTTCTAAATGCTCCAATCATGAGCATCTCTAATGATGGAAATTTCACTTCAGATACGATGATTATAATTATCATCATCCTCATCATTGTTTTTGTAATTATTATTATAAACATTCTAATTTATTCATTATTTCCTATGTCCCATATTCTGTAATAATTACTGTACATATATAATCATTTGAAATCTAGGACCTCTGGATAGTTTCTTCAATAAGATCATGTGCAAAACTTCAGAATTCAACAATCTAAAATAAAACAAAATGAAATGAGAAACCCAATTTTTCTTTTTTCTTTTTCTTTTTTTTTTTTTGGCCGCACCGCCTGGCATGCAGGATCTTAGTTCCCCAACCAGGGATTGAACCCATGCCCCCTGCAGTGGAAGCACAGAATCTTAACCATTGGACTTGCCAGGGAAGTCCCAGGACCCAATTCTTTATTCCATTCTCTGAAAGGGCACAAATGGAAACTTCTGGTACCTCCATTTCTCACTTCCTCAGCTCTTGACCTTCCCACATTCTCCAGACTCTCCTTCTACAATCCCTTTCCACCTCCACTTTTTTTTACTTATTGACTTAACTTCTTTGCTAAGTTCTTCCCATCTTACTCCTGAGTCTTAGGTCCAGTTCTTTTTGGCTTCTGCTGCATTGCAAAAGGTTTCTTTGACAGAGATGAACTCTGTAGAAGGGGTTCTAAAACCAGAAAGTTGGATTAGCAACTGAAACATTCTCTTTGGTAAATTTAAGGAGGGGAACATCTCTGAGTAATTTCTCATTAATATGTTTTCATCATATATGTGTGATCTCATTTAGCTCTCTCAACACTGTGGGTTTGATATCATAACTATATTTTTCATTTAAGAACAGCACATCTCGAAGAGGTCAAATTGCTTGCCCAAGTTTGTAGCAGACTGTCTTGGAAGTGAAGAAATGGGGATTTAGAGACACATTATCTGATGTCAATGCCTATGCTTTGACTACTCTACAGTATTGCTATACCTCCTTGCACGGTACATTCCCGAAAAGCACATCAAGGTCCAGACTCTCATATAAACTCTGCTCTTCATTTGAACACTTCTATCCAGGTAGATATTGTATTTAAAAGAACCTATCTCAGCACTGTGATTTTGCTTCTGCTTGCTCAAGTATATCTCCATTCCCAGAGAGCTGCTCACCTGAGGTCACCAAAGCAATTTCAGTCTACATAATTTAATAGACCTGTTACCAGTGTAACAGCTATTAACATCCCATTAGTAATTATTCGGGCAAGGCTAGACAATCTCTTGTACTAAGGCTTTTATCGTGGAATTTTAAGTTATTAGATTAATAAATAATAAACTACCTACCAGCAATATTCACTATAAAAGACTGCACTTCAAATGTGCTGGCATATGTTATTAAATATAATTAAGTTATCCAACTGAAGAACTGAAGTAGCATTTCTTGGAATCCTGCCATGCCCTTGAACTTAAAACAAGCTCAGGGAACACAGTGCTCTTCTTCTGACACCAGGATTCAATGTCCAGTTGCCATGAGGTCGAGAATGAAGTCTGTCTACTCATTCTAGAAATAGCCGTGCAGAATGTCAAGTCTCCCTACCTGTAGACATCTTATATTTGGTAAACTGAGGAACCAAAAGAAAAAAAATAGGGTTTCTAAGATAAGATGCTTTATTTGTACCTGTGAGTCAAATCTCTGATAGCAGAGGAGAAGCAAAAATTTGGACAATTATCTAAAGAATAATTTACCTGCCTTCCTAAGCAATTCCAGACTGTATACCAGAAATAAACCAGCCACATTTTCATTTCTGACATGAAGTACAAGAATTGAGAACACTCAGCTCAAGTGTTCAAAATCTGCAAATCTATGAAAACTTGAAGTCCAAAGGGCAGGCTCTTTTTATTGCTCTCTGCAATATTCCAGATCAAAATAGTTGACTTCCTGGTGCCCAATAAATAGGTAATGAATGAATTAAAGACTAAATGAACTTTATATTTTGGTAGTGTTTTTGTAGTTAAAGTAAATGTAGTTCACTTACATTATGCCCTAATAAAAGTGGCAGGAATTAGTGCTATTATCGCCTTACAAATAACCAGGGCACACACAAAGTAGCGTGGAGGAAATAACGGGTTTTGGAGCAAAGCAGATCTGTCGTAAATTTTACCTTTATCCCTATATTAGCTTTTAGTTTGGACTTTACTCTCCAAGCTCAGTTCCCCCAGCAATCAAATAGTAATAAAATATCAAATTAAAGAATCAAAAAACAATAACAGGTATCCAATAAATCTTTCTTCCTCTCTGCCCCAAACCCTCTCTTTGCTTATATAAATCTTTCATCTTGATCTTGCTTTAAGACAATTAGAAAGATGTTCAGTTACTATTTTTACTGTTAGATACAGATTAATAAGTTTTGCTAATCTTGAGAAATATAAGATAGTCTGATGGAAATTGTCCGTTAATTTTCCTTGCTGACCTAATCTTTCCCTATCACTCACATATTCCTGCTCACATATTAGAGTCCAAGGCAAAAGGAAAATTCAGTAATGCTGATCTTGTCTTAAAATTTTGATAATTGGTTCATCGTAAATTTTTTACATGAATTGTTATTTTAAAAAATATTACATTAAAATTATTGATTTTGATTATTATTTTTGATACACTCTTAAATTTTACACCCAGGTGACTGCCTCACTTGCCTCACCCAGTCCAGGCCCTGCCATCCCACCTTCTCCTGTTATATGTCCAGTCTCACTTTTCATCTAGTATAAGGCCAGTCTAAATCTGGCTTAAGCTAGCAGATACCAGAATTATTCAAAGAATAGGCAAGTCCTCTCCTATTGGCTCTTAACAAGCTGGGTAGTAAAAGAACCTCCTACTTTTCTATGACATTGAAAATCTCAAGGCAGCACACAAGGGCTGCTAAGCCCAGAGTCTAAATTGGGAAGCTTTTTTTGGTTTGATTGCTCGCAGGGTTTTTGGGGGTTTTTTTTTTTTTTGGTGGGGTGGGGGCTGTTTGTTTGCTTTTTGTTTTTATTTATTTTTGCAACAAGTTCTGAGTGATCTCAATTAGCGGTTGAGGATTCCATTCCCTCAAAGCTGACATATATTGTTGTGCCAATCACTTCCCCAAAGATGGAGCTTATAAGACAACAGACCCAACAAGCCCCATCTCTCCTTATCCTTTATCTCAGGGCAGCAAGGTTTGAGCTTCTCAGGGTTGTCCAGAGCCCTAGACATCCCCTCCTTCATTTTCCCAAGAGTATCAACTCAAAATGCAAGCGAAGTAGAGAGGAACCCAGGTGACACTGCCTGAGCTGAGCTCTTGTGCTTCTTGCCCAGTAACATCCCAGCTGGAGTCAGAGCATGATACATTTGTAGCTAGGTTCACAGAGGGTCACTACATTGGCTACCTTGCTGACAAAAAAAATATAAATGCTGGGCTTAATACTGATAATAGACCTCATTTTGGTAGAAGCTTGAAAATGAGAAACCAAAATTGACTCAGCACAGGAGAAAAACTGAACAGTGTGACCAGTAAGAATAATTTGGTGTAACATTTCCTAAAATATAGTCTACCCAGGAAATTAATGATAATTAACATTTGTTACCTACTAGTGAGGAGCCTGGCATTGCTCTTAGTTCTTTTGTTATATTTAACTCTTGCAATAAACTTAGAAGATAGTCACTATTTTTAGATTTGCTGAAGTTCACTCTGTTATAAGGTCATAAGCTTTGGTAGACTCCAGAATCTGCGCTCTAGTCACTACAATATATACTCCTCAAGATATTAAGGAAAATGTGCTTTTGGAAAATTCCAACAAGTATCGTTAACACAGAATCTTGGTTAATGGGTGCTGTTATGGGCTGAATGTTTGTGTCCCCCCACACAACTCATATGTTGCAGCCCTTAACGCCAGTGTGGTGGTTTTGGAGGTGGGGACTTTGGGAAGAAATTAAGTTTAGATAAGGTCATGGAGGTGGGACCCCTACGATGGGATTAGTGCCCTTATAAGAAGAGGCACTCGAGTCACTTTCTCTCCACCATATGAGGACACACCTAGAAGGCAGTTCTCTGCAAGCCAGGAAGAGGACCCTCCCCAGGAACTGAATCTGCCACCACCTTGACCCTGAATTTCCCAGCCTCTAGAACTATGAGAAATCAGTATCTGTTGTTCAAGCCCCCTAGTCTGTGATATTTCCTTATAGCAGCCTGAGCTGACCAAGACAGGTACTATGTGTGGGATGTGTGTTTCAGTATGTGTTTGGGGAGCTGTCCGAGTACAGTGGAGAGTTCCAAGGTCAGAGATATTGGAGGACAATATCAAGCAAGGTTAAACAGATTTTTTAATTGCAAACCTTATCAGAGCCTTTAATAGGCTTAGGTGAACCATTATTCTCTAACAGAGGAATTTTGAGTGCAGGGTTTTCCAAAGGTATTTGACTTGCAATATCCTTCTGTGACGGAACACGCCTTCTAGGTTGCATTTCATTTTGCTCTGCCATCTTAGGTTTAACTGTCACTGACTGGATGGCAGCCAGAAGTTCACTGCCAACGACAGTGGTGAACAAGTGCCATGTAGAATTCAGCCTGATCCCAAGCTGTCACACCAGAGTCGGTTTGAGTGAGGGATGTTTGACCAAGTGCGGCACACATACCAGCCTCAGCCCTGAGAGAGAGGCACAAGGCCGATCTGGCGAGGCGGCCAGCTGAAGGAGCAAGTGATGGCTCAGAGAAGCTCACAGACTCACTGGGGTTTCTTAATGGGCACTTACTTCCCCCAGGAAAGGAAAAGGAGAGATTTAACAGAGCTCGCTGTGTCGGTGGCTGTGTTAAGTCCCATGTCCGGCAAAGTAACTGGCACGGTAATATCATATGTCAGGGTTGCAAACATTTGGCAGAGGTGGTATCGTTGTATTTACCAGCATACAGACTCTGAGTGAAAATCCACATGTGTGAGTGTGGGAGTGTGTGTGCAGATCGCTACGGATGCATGCATATGCTGTTTTTTAGATCCACTTCCCACAAAGCAGGAGCAGAGCTTAAAAGGTAAGATTTGACATGATATTCGGTGCACACTGATATAGATTAATTTTTACAGCCACACTTGTTAAGCGAAGTCCCCGCCACATACACACTCTCTCACGCATATGTGGAAGAAATCAAACTGCCCGTGGCACCCATGGGAAAGCAGTGCTATAACTCTGCTTCCAAAGCAATTGTCACATCTCTGGTAATATCTCAAACCAGAGCCTTGCCTTTTATGTGACAAGGACTCTTAAAAGCCTGATAGCTTGTTCTAGGGGAAAAAAAAGTAGAAAATGGGAAGATGGAGTTTATTTGAAGTTAAAGTTGAGAGAAAAGGAAAGGTAGAAGATTCATATGAATATATGACATTTTATCCTTATGCATTTTTATCTTCCATTTGTGAGGCAGAATGGTGCCCTGAGTAGGGCTGGTCTCAAAGCCGGGGCTCAGAGTACTTGAATTGTGTTGAATTAAATTGAGTTGAATCTAATGTAATCAAATAGAATCAAACAGATTCTGAGTGTTCATCTTTGTCCAAGGAAAGTTTATTTAGAATTGATCTTGGGTATAAAAGGGATGCACCCAAAGCAAGGGGGAAATGAGATTTATGTCCCAGGCAAGAGTTACTAACAAGCAAGAGAAAGGGTTAGATCAGAAGCAAAGTTTCACATAGGACACAGATCTGAATGAGAAAATAACTTGGAATTTTGAGTGTGGAGAAAATAACTTGGAATTTTGAGTGTGGAGAAAATTCTAGAATCCCTGAGCTCAGGGCAAATCTTGTTGGTGATGGGGGTGGGTTATTAGAGTAGAATATTTATAATAGTCTAGTCACTTGGTTAGGAATGCTAACCAGGGCCCCTGATATTCAGAGTACACAGCACTAGTTGTAGCCCATCGTAGTGACCAATATTTTCCAAACTTGAGTGGAGAAAGCCAAGAGAACTATTTTGCAGATGAAATCAGAACAAGGGGTGGTTTGAGGGCTCTCAGAAATCCTCACCTCTTTCACTGTACATAAGCCAGAACATTTTTAAATGATTAGCTCGCTTCCTTCATGTGCATATATGAGGCTGAAGCACATGAGCCAAAAAAAAAAAAAAACAAACGCATCTATTCATGTTAACTCAGTTGATTTTCACAAAAATAATTGCTACATTATTTTTGCTACTTAGTTGCACATTCAGAAGGGGGAATTCATTTGAATGTCAAAAATGGGGCAGCCCTGCACTCTTGCACTAAGTCAATCACAGAACCCCAAATCTGGCATGCTCTTAAAAAGGTAGTGAATCCATCCTCCCACCTCAAGGCTGTATTCCATGGGCCCCAGAACAATTATAAATGTGTTAGAGTCATTTAAAAATCTCCAGCATTGCAAGACCCTAGGTTAACTACTACTTAACCTTTAGACCTTCCATTTTCTCACTTGTAAAATTTTGTCGAGAGTAATTGCTGGCACTTACCTGATGGTCACTCTGTGACAAGTACTGTTCTAGGTACTTTGTATGAATTCACCCACTTTAATCCCCACAATCACCCAGTAACTCAGACTACAACTATCTCCATTTTAAGGATGGGAAATGGAAATGTGGAAAGCTAAAGAAATTATCCCATCTGGGTCACATTGCAACTAAGGGAGGACGCCAGCATTTGAACCCAGGCCATCTGGTTTCTATTTATTTACCCAGCAAATTATGCTTCCTCCCAGGTAAAATAACTCTTATGTGATATGAACATAATAAAGGTGAAATGCAGAATAAGCATGCAGTAAGACCCAGTAAGTGTTGTTTTCCCCTTGTCTTTTCCAGGACTTACCTCCCAACTTCAGGCCAGATTATGGGCAGGGAAAGGAAAACTACAGATCTTTGTGCATTTTAACTCCCCAGATGATTCTGTCAGAACTCCAAAATTAAGAACCTTTTTGTTCTGTGAACCCATTTCACAGTTTTAGAACACTCATTCTCAGGAGGTGCCTTCCTGACTTCTGCCTTCATTCAAACATGAGAGACTACAAGGTGTTTTGCTCTTGTTCTATTAAGAATGCTGTTTGGGCTTCCCTGGTGGGGCAGTGGTTGAGAGTCCGCCTGCCGATGCAGGGGACACGGCTTCGTGCCCCAGTCTGCGAAGATCCCACATGCCGCAGAGCGGCTGGGCCCGTGAGCCATGGCCGCTGTGCCTGCGCGTCCGGAGCCTGTGTTCTGCAATGGGAGAGGCCACAGCAGTGAGAGGCCCGCGGACCACAAAAAAAACAAAACAAAACAACAACAACAAAAAGAATGCTGTTTATAGGGCTTCCCTGGTGGCGCAGTGATTGAGAGTCCGCCTGCCGATGCAGGGGACACGGGTTCGCGCCCCGGTCTGGGAGGATCCCACATGCCGCGGAGCGGCTGGGCCCGTGAGCCATGGCCGCTGAGCCTGCGCGTCCGGAGCCTGTGCTCCGCAGTGGGAGAGGCCACAACGGTGAGAGGCCTGTGTACCGCAAAAAAAAAGAATGCTGTTTATAACACTCCTAGGAGTTTATGATTATGTCAAACATATCAAGTTTGGTTGAAAATTGTTTGGATCTCGGAAGGCTCTATTTTCTTCCAATGTTTACTTGTGCAACCATTGCATGGCTAGATCAGCAGATGATATCTCCTGACAGCAAGTACATTCTTCTGTTTCTTGAGTTGACAACCACTATTTCCAAAAAATTAGGTCTGAGTGTGATGAGCTGCTGCATTCTGATCCATTACCTGCTAGACTCATACACTCGATCTCTGTGTTTTCCTCCTTCTTACCAACCTGGGCTTCTTTGTAGAAATCTTAGGCATTAATTGCAACCCTAGCAGATACCCTAAGAAAATGAAAAATGTCAGATCAATCTAGAACCATTCAATGTCCCCACAGATTATTGTGGGTTTGGAGGGTTGGATGGCTTTCCTTTCATCATCAAAGTTGAGAAATATACTTAGAAGTGCCATCATTTTTTTTTATAGCTATGTGAATCTAACCTCTGTGAATGCTTATGAACCATTTCAAAGCAATTTAATGCAGTGAAAAGTGAGAGAAATAAGTTAGAATGATATATCTATGAGGAACTTAAAGATTTATGTTTTATTTGAATAAAATTGGAAAGTAGACATTCTGTAGCATTTTTAAAGCATGAAGAAAATGCTAATCCCCTATCCCCATGGATTATGACATTTTCAGCTGGACTTTGGAAAATTCTGTTAGCCCCTGAATTGATATTCAAAATGTTATAGTTGCATTTTGTGGGGAGGGGATTCATACCTTTTTTCCCCCAGATTCATCAAATGGCTTGTGACACAGTGAATTAAAGATACAGAGCTAGAAAAAAATAGCTGTGAGGTCAATGTCTGTATTTATACTGAATGGAAATTTGGCCTACATGTATCTTGTTATTTTTTAAAAATAGTACTTTCAAAGCCCTTTACTGAGTGTCTAAAATGTGCCAAGCATAGTGCCTGGTGCTAAGAATGGTATGAAAGTTCATATCCTTTTCCTTAGGACCTAAATCCTAACAGGGAGCCCTTTGCTGGCTCTGCATTGATTCCTCCACTTTCTTGCCTCCCAGCCTGGCCGTCTACTCCAGTCTCCCTATTTTCTTGTCACTCAAAGTGGCTTCTCCAACTTTCACCTGCCCCTCACTTTTCCTGGACCTCTCTGAGGCTAAAGAAATGATGGGGTAGCTTTTGATACATTTTTCTAGTCTGGGAAGAATCTAGGCTCTCTTCTAGTTTCGTAAGATTCAAGAGTGACAGGTAGAGAAAATTAATCTTCACAGTGCAATATATCTGATCGTATGTTTGATGCTCCTGTATGATTTCACCCCTCCATGAAGGCCTCAGTCCTTACATTCCTCCAATCTCAAATTTAAACCCCCTGCCTCCATCCAGGTTTAAAAATACATATGGCAAATATGATCCCTATCTTATCTTGAAGACCTTGGGCCAAAAGAGTTGGACTTTGGAGTTGTAAAGGAAGGAGGATTATGCAGAGGGTCCTGAGAAGAAGTGTGGAGCCGCTTGCTGGCTTGCAGCCATGGAATGTACCTTATTAATCTAGAATAAAGGTCCTATGCTATGGAGAGAGAAAAGGCACTTCTATGTTGAGTAGGCAGAAGCCATTTCAAAATTTCCACCATCCATTGGACCATGTGTAGCTTATAACTTAACATTTGAATGTTAGATAAAGAACAGGTTAAACATTCTCTAGGAATCTGTGTGTGCCCCACCACCTAACAGGAAAGTTTTATTTTTAAAAATATTTATTATTTTTGGCTGTGTCGGGTCTTAGTTGTGGCACGAAGGATCTTTCATTGCAGCGCGCAGGCTCTGTAGTTGTGGCACATGGACTCCAGAGCACATGGGCTCTATAGTTGCGGCACGCGGACTCTCTAGTTGTGGTGCATGGGCTCAGTAGTTGCGGTGCATGGGCTTAGTTACCCAAGGAATGTGGGATCTTAGTTCTCCAACCAGGATCAAACCTGCGTCCCCTGCATTGGAAGGTGGGTTCTTAGCCACTGGACCACCAGGGAAGTCCCAGGACAGTTTTATAGAAATGGTACCACCTTGTTCTTTTGTGATATAACCAACCAATTCATTAACCAATGCTTCAGGTTAAAATGTGGGAGTCAGTCAACATTAGTAATCTGTGGATAATTGATTAAACAGTGCCTTTGCCAAAGTTAAAGAAGTAGATGCCTTGTCAAGGGAGGGAATTGGCATAAATGGTACCAGAAAACCTAAGCTATACATAGTTATGGCAACTATCAGTTTAGCTCTGAACTTTGAGTGAGGGAGAATGAAGGAAATGAACCATGAGGATATTTAACAGGTAATGGAGCAGAATTCGTGGCATGGAGGTAGAGAACTTTAAGTATAAAATTCTATTCCATCCATTTATTCCGATGAATCTGTAAAGTTAGCTCTCAGATTGAAGTTAATTGCAATGGAAATTTCACATTACAAATCAATTTTTCCCTAAATATTTCTCTGTGTCATTGACTCAGAAATATTTAAATCTGGTGTTCATTTCTGCTTAAGGATCCACAGCTCTTGGGAGATTTAGCTGCTGCTGCTGCTCTCAGGTCTGATGTTGCCGTAATTTTCCCATTTCCTTACTCTACACAAATCCTCAGTTTGAGCATTGGCAGGGGTAGAATCTCTAAGTATACTAACATTTGTCTCTAAAGTGAGAGATGATGCTTTTCAGTCAATGCACTACTTTTTTCACTTAAGATTTTCTGAAATGGATTAAGGAAAGTTTGCTCTTAATTTCAGATTGACTCAAGACTCCATAATCAATCATTCTGACCAATAATATAATGGGAAATATTTCTATTTACCATTTAATATTCTTGTAACATCCATTTTGAAGACGGGGTGTGGTCTGGAAAAAACGTTGTTTCATGTCTGTAGAATCTCTCAGATGCTTACCATTATTTAGGCCACTGTTAGGGAGAACCAGGTAGATGGGCAATTTTGTTTCTAATCCTTAAGTCATGAAAATATCAAACAATCTTAACAGTGACTCAGTTTATGTCATATGGATCCTGAGCACCTCTTATCCTGCAAATCTGCTTGACATAGAGGCCCCAGAGTCTAAGGAATTGCAGACTCACCTATGAAGGGAATTGACAGGACTGAGACAAACTGTAATCTATTTCCCTAGGCCATCCTGTAACCCCACTGTCTTGGAGGACCCTTCCATACTTGATCTCACAGACCAAGTAAAATTCCCAAGACCTCAGATCTCCCTAAACCCAGTGAATATCCTTGATTCAATCTAGCTGAAGACCAGGCAAAACTGGGCCATATCTCATTCACCTTTCTTCTGTGTTGGCCTCCATGATGATACGTACAGTGAGAGATTACCTATATTTCATATTAAGGATTATATCTTGATAGAGTTTATAAGTGGCATTTTGAGAGAGTGACTCTAAAATTTCTGTATCTTTCAAAGCAATACATAACAGTGGGATTCAGAATTCCACATTTTCACATGCTATACAGGTGCCTTTCCAATGCAGATGACTGAGTAAAGAATAAGTTAGGGCGAGACCTTCAAGATGGCGGAGGAGTAAGACGTGGAGATCACCTTCCTCCCCACAAATACATCAGAAATACATCTACATGTGGAACAACTCCTACAGGACAGCTACTGAACGCTGGCAGAACACCTCAGACTTCCCAAAAGGCAAGAAATCCCACACGTACCTGGGTAGGGCATAAGAAAAAAGACAAAACAGAGACAAAAGAATAGGGATGGGACCTGCACCAGTGGGAGGGAGCTGTGAAGGAGGAAAAGTTTCCACACACTAGGAAACCCCTTCGCGGACAGAGGTGAGGGGTGGTGGCGGGGGGGAAGCTTTGGAGCCACGGAGGAGAGCACAGCAACAGGGGTGCAGAGGGCAAAGCAGAGAGATTCCTGCACAGAGGATCAGTGCCAACCAGCACTCCCCAGCCTGAGAGGCTTGTCTGCTCACCCGCCGGGGCGGGCGGGGGCTGGGAGCTGAGGCTCGGGCTTCAGAGATCAGATTCCAGAGAGAGGACTGGGCTTGGCTGCGTGAACACAGCCTGAAGGGGGCTAGTGCACCACAGCTAGCCGGGAGGGAGTCTGGGAAAAAGTCTCGAGCTGCCGAAGAGGCAAGAGACTTTTTCTTCCCTCTTTGTTTCCTGGTGCGCAAGGAGAGGGGATTCAGAGCGCTGCTTAAAGGAGCTACAGGGATGGGCATGAGCCACGGCTATCAGTGCAAACTCCAGAGACGGGCATGAGACTCTAAGGCTGCTGCTGCAGCCACCAGGAAGCCTGTGCGCAAGCACAGGTCACTATCCACACCTCCTCTCCCGGGAGCCTGTGCAGCCCGCCACTGCCAGGGTCCTGTGATCCAGGGACAGCTTCCCCAGGAGAACTCACAGTGCGACTCAGGCTGTTGCACAGTTATTCTGGCCTCTGCCACCGCAGGCTAGCCCCGCATCCGTACCCCACCCACCCTCGGTCTGAGTGAGCCAGAGCCCCCTAATCAGCTGCTACTTTAACCCCTTCCTGTCTGAGCAAAGAACAGACGCCCTCAGGTGACCTACACGCAGAGGCGGGGCCAAATCCAAAGCTGAACCCCAGGAGCTGTGCGAACAAAGAAGAGAAAGGGAAATCTCTCCCAGCAGCCCCAGGAGCAGCTGATTAAATATCGACAAACAACTTGATGTACCCTGCATCTCTGGAATACCTGAATAGACAACGAATCATCCCAAAATTGAGGCAGTGGACTTTGGGAGCAACTGTAGACTTGGGGTTTGCTGTATATGAATGACTGGTTTCTGGTTTTATTTTTTTCTTTGTTTAGTATTTAGAGTTTATTATCATTGGTAGATTTGTTTATTGATTTGGTTGCTCTCTTCCTTTTTTTTAAAAATATAGATATTTTTCCTTTTTCTTTTTTTGTGAGTGTGTATGCTTCTTTGTGTGATTTTTGTCTGTATAGCTTTGCTTTTACCATTTGTCCTAGACTTTTGTCTGTCTGTTTTTGTTTTTGTTTCTGTTTTTTGTATAGTTTTTAGAGCTTGTTATCATTGGTGGATTTGTTTTTCAGTTTGGTTCCTCTCTTCTTTCTTTCTTTTTTCTTTTCTTTTATTACTTTTTAATTGTTTAAATTTTTAATAATTTTTTTTAATCTTTTACTTTAATAACCTTTTTTTTGTATTTTATTATTTTTTTCTTTCTTTCTTTCATTTTTTCTCTCTTTTCTTCAGAGCTGTGTGGCTGACAGGGTCTTGGTGCTCCGGCCAGGTGTCAGGCCTTTGCCTCTGAGGTGAGAGAGCCGAGTTCAGGACATTGGTCCACCAGATAACTCCCAGCTCCATCTAACATCAAACAGCGAAAGCTCTCCCAGAGATCTCCATCTCCACACTAAGACCCATTTCCACTCAACAACCAGCAAGCTACAGTGCTGGACACGCTATGCCAAACAACGAGCAAGACAGGAACACAACCCCACCCATTAGCAGAGAGGCTGCCTAAAATCATAATAAGGTCACAGACACCCCAAAACACACCACCAGACACGGTCCAGCCCACCAGAAAGACAAGATCCAGCCTCATCCACCAGAACACAGATACTGGTCCCCTCTACCAGGAAGCCTACACAACCCACAGAACCAACCTTAGCCATTGGGGGCAAACACCAATAACAACGGGAACTATGAACCTGCAACCTGTGAAAAGGAGACCCCAAACACAGTAAGTTAAGCAAAATGAGAAGACACAGAAACACACAGCACATGAAGGAGCAAGGTAAAAACCCACCAGACCAAACAAATGAAGAGTAAATAGGCAGTCTACCTGAAAAAGAATTCAGAGTAATGATAGTAAAGATGATCCAAAATCTTGGAAATAGAATGGAGAAAATACAAGAAATGTTTAACAAGGACCAAGAAGAACTAAAGAGCAAACAAACAATGCTGAGCAACACAATAAATGAAATTTAAAATTCTCTAGAAGGAATCAATAGAAGAATAACTGAGGCAGAAGACGGATAAGTTACCTGGAAGATAAAATAGTGGAAATAACTACTGCAGAGCACAATAAAGAAAAAAGAATGGAAAGAATTGAGGACAGTCTTGGAGAACTCTGGGACAACATTAAACGCACCAACATTCAAATCATAGGGGTCCCAGAAGATGAAGAGTAAAAGAAAAGGACTGAGAAAATATTTGAAGAGATTATAGTTGAAAACTTGCCTAATATGGGAAAGGAAATAGTCAAGTCCAGGAAATGCAGAGAGTCCCATACAGGATAAATCCAAGGTGGAACACACCAAGACACATATTAATCAAACTATCAAAAATTAAATACAAAGAAAAAATATTAACAGCAGCAAGGGAAAAACAACAAATAACATACAAGGGAATCCCCATAAGGTTAACAGCTGCACTTTCAGCAGAAACTCTGCAAACCAGAAGGGAGTGACAGGACATATTTAAAGTGATGAAAGGGAAAAACCTACAACCAAGATTACTCTACCCCGCAAGGATCTCATTCATATTCGATGGGGAAATTAAAACCTTTATAGACAAGCAGAAGCTAAGAGAATTCAGCAAGCACCACAAAACCAGCTTTACAACAAATGCTAAGGGAACTTCTCTAGGCAGGAAACACAAGAGAAGGAAAAGACCTACAATAATGAACCCCAAACAATTAAGAAACACGGAATAGGAACATACATATCGATAATTACCTTAAATGTAAATGGATTGAATGCTCCCACCAAAAGACATAGACTGGCTGAATAGATACAAAAACAAGACCCGTATGTATGCTGTCTACAAGAGACCCACTTCAGACCTAGGGACACATACAGACTGAAAGTGAGGGGATGGAAAAAGATATTCCATGCAAATGGAAATCACAAGAAAGCTGGAGTAGTAATTCTCATATCAGACAAAATATACTTTAAAATAAAGACTATTACAAGAGACAAGGACACTACATAATGATCAAGGAATCAATCGAAGAAGAATATGTAACACTTGTAAATATTTATGCACCGAACACAGGAGCACCTCAATACATAAAGTAAATGCTAATACCCATAAAAGGGGAAATCAACAGTTACACAGTCGTAGTAGGGGACTTTAACTCCACACTTTCACCAATGGACAGATCATCCAAAATAAAAATAAATAAGGAAACACGAGCTTTAAATGATACCTTAAACAAGGTGGACTTAATTGATATTTATAGGACATTCCATCCAAAAACAACAGAGTACACTTCATTAAGTGCTCGTGGAAAATTCTCCAGGATACATCATATCTTGGGTCACAAATCAAGCTTTGGTAAATTTAAGAAAATTGAAATCATATCAACTATATTTTCCAACCACAACGCTATGAGACTAGATATCAATTACAGGAAAAAATCTGTAAAAAATACAAATACATGGAGACTAAACAATACACTAGTGAATAACCAAGAGATCACTGAAGAAATCAAAGAGGAAATCAAAAAATACCTAGAAATAAATGAGAATGAAAACATGATGACCCAAAACCTATGGGATGCCACAAAAGCAGTTCTAAGAGGGAAGTTTATAGCAATACAATCCTACCTCAAAACAAGAAACACCTCAAATAAAGAACCTAACCTTACACCTAAAGCAATTAGAGAAAGAAGAACAAAAAAACTCCAATGTTAGCAGAAGGAAAGAAATCATAAAGATCAGATCAGAAATATATGAAAAAGGCATGAAGGAAACGCTAGCAAAGATCAACAATACTAAAAGCTGGTTCTTTGAGAAGATAAACAAAATTGATAAACCATTAGCCAGACTCATCAAGAAAAAAGGGAGAAGACTTAAATCAATAGAATTAGAAAAGAAAAAGGAAAAATAACAACTGGTACTGCAGAAATACAAAGGATCGTGAGAGATTATTACAAGCAAGTATATGCCAATAAAATTGACATCCTGGAAGGAATGGACAATTTCTTAGAAAAGCACAACCTTCCGAGACTGAACCAGGAAGAAATAGAAAATTTAAACAGACCAATGACAAGCACTGAACTTGAGACTGTGATTAAAAATCTTCCAACAAACAGAAGCCCAGGACCAGATGGCTTCACAGGCAAATTCTATCAAACATTTAGAGAAGAGCTAACACCTATCTCAAACTCTTCAAAAATATAGCAGAGGGAGTAACACTCCCAAACACATTCTATGAGGCCACCATCACCCTGATACCAAAACCAGACAAAGATGTCAGAAAGAAAGAAAACTACAGGCCAATATCACTGATGAACATAGATGCAAAAATCCTCAACAAAATACTACCAAACAGAATGCAGTAGCACAGTAATTGAATCATACACCATGATCAAGTGGAGTTTATCCCAGGAATGCAAGGATTCTTCAATATACGCAAATCAATCAATGTGATAAACCATATTAACAAGTTGAAGGAGAAAAACCATATGATCATCCTACTAGATGCAGAAAAATCGTTTGACAAAATTCAGCACCCATTTATGATAAAAACCCTCCAGAAAGTAGGCATAGAGGGAACTTACTTCAATGTAATAAAGGTCATGTATGGCAAACCCACAGCCAACATCATTCTTGGTGAAAAACTGAAACCATTTCCTCTAAGATCATGAACAGGATAAGCTTTCCACTCTCAGCACTATTATTCAACATAGATTTGGAAGTTTTAGCCACAGCAATCAAAAAAGGAATCCAAATCGGAAAAAAAGAAGTAAAACTGTCACTGTTTGCAAATGAGTTGATACTATACATAGAGAATCCTAAAGATGCTACCAGAAAATTACTAGAGCTAATCAATTTGGTAAAGCAGCAGGATACAAAATTAATGCACAGAAATCTCTTGCATTCCTATACACTAATGATGAAAAATCTGAAAGAGAAATTAAGGAAACCCTCCCATTTACCATTGCAACAAAAAGAATAAAATACCCAGGAACAAACCTACCTAAGAAGACAAAAGACCTATATTCAGAAAACTATAAGACACTGATGAAAGAAATTAAAGATGATACAGACAGATGGAGAGATATACCATGTTCTTGGACTGGATGAATCAGCATTGTCAAAATGACTGTACTACTCAAAGCAATCTACAGATTCAGTGCAATCTCTATCAAACCACCAATGGCATTTTTCACAGAACTAGAACAAAAAATGTCACAATTTGTATGGAAAAACAAAAGACCCCAAATAGCTAAAGCAATATTGAGAAAGAAAAACAGAGCTGAAGGAATCAGGCTCCTGGACTTCAGACTATACTACAAAGCTACAGTAATCAAGACAGTATGGTACTGGCACAAAAACAGAAACATAGGTCAATGGGACACGATAGAAAGCCCAGAGGTAAACCCATGCACATATGGTCACCTTATCTTTGATAAAACTTAAAAGCTTTTGCACAGCAAAGAAAACCATAAACAAGACAAAAAGAAAACCCTCAGCATGGGGGAAAATACTTGCAAATGAAGAAACTGACAAAGGATTAACCTCCAAAGTTTACAAGCAGCTCATGCAACTCAATAACAAAAAAACAAGCAACCGAATCCAAAAATGGGCAGAAGACCTAAATAGTCATTTCTCCAAAGAAAATGTACAGATTGCCAACCAACACATGAAAGGATGCTCAACATCACTAATCATTAGAGAAATGCAAATCAAAACTACAATGAGGTATCACCTGCAGCTCTCTTTACAATAGCCAGGACATGGAAGCAACCTAAGTGTCCATCAACAGATGAATGGATAAAGAAGATGTGGCAGATATATACAATGGAATATTACTCAGCCATAAAAAGAAATGAAATTGAGTTATTTGTAGTGAGGTGGATGGACCTAGAGACTGTCATGAAGAGTGAAGTAAGACAGAAAAAGAAAAATAAATACCACATCCTAACACATATATATATGGAATCTAAGAAAAAAAAAAATGGTTCTGAAGACCCTAGGGGCAGAACAGGAATAAAGTCGCAGGCGTAGAGAATGGGCTTGAGGACACGGGGAGGGGGAAGGGTAAGCTGGGACGAAGTGAGAGAATGGCATTGACTCATATATACTACCAAATGTAAAATAGATAGCTAGTGCGAAGCAGCCGCATAGCACAGGGAGATCAGCTGGGTGCTTTGTGTCCGCCTAGAGGGGTGGGGTAGGGAGCGTGGGAGGGAGACGCAAGAGGGAGGCGATATGGGGATATATGTATATGTATTGCTGATTCACTTTGTTATAAAGCAGAAACTAACACACCATTGTGAAGCAATTATTCTCCAATAAAGATGTTACAAAAATAGAAGAATAAGAGCAAGTGGCTCAGACTTCGAAGCCTAGACGGGTCTTCCATACTTCTTTATTCTCCTCTTCACTTTCCACATTACCCCCACCAGAAAGGAAGGAAAAATAAGCCAGTAAAGAAACAAATGGATGACACACACAACAACAAAAAAGCACTGAATCTAAATGTGAAGCCATTAACCTCAGCCATGTCTTCCAAGATAGTTGGCTTGGATCAAAGTAGGACCTGAGTGTATATGTCCACAAAAACCTCATGGAGTGAAAAAGAGACGCAGGAGGACGGTTATCTTTCCCAGTGAAGATGTATATTCTGACCAAATCTGAAGCATGTCTCCTTTCTTTAAGGCACAGTGACTCCACCTATAGGAGCACAGGAGTAACGAAGGTTATGACAATAATATTGGCAACTCTTTCTATTTTGGTTGGAGAGTAAAGGCAGACCTGATATATGAAGAGAAAGCAAATTAACTTTGGAAAAATCCCTTCTGTTTTCTTCTTTTAATCCATTTAGCTTAACACTCAAGCCTATATTCAGTCACTGAGCGGAGAGTCAGAAGATTCTCAAGGTGTCCTGCTCCTATCATCATGAGGCTTTTCCCCAATTTATGTCACTGCATGTTTGTGTTCTCCCCATTGTCATACGTAGTTCAATACAGAGCAACCATGACAGCGTAGCCCAAATGAAAGACAAAACAGGGAAGAGGATTAGATTCCCCTTTCACATGTATATTAAAGACAAATGTAGCCCCCTGAGTCTTTTAGTTGGACTAATATAGGCTTCCCAGAGACAGACAGTGAGAAATAAGCAAGTCCATGTTCAGTATGTCATTAAGTGTCTATGAATTCCAGATTAAGGTTGTTGGCCCAGATGAGACTGGAGAACTCTTTAGGATTATCTGTTCCCTAGCTGAAGGAGAGCCTTCTCTGTACACACCCAGGATTGTTCTTTATAGGCCAAGATGCCATTTCTGCAAGTGCTGCCATCCCCAAGTAAAATTCCACTCTGGGATTTATATATAGGACATGGAACTGCAGGTAGCCTCTGCCTGTATTTTCAAATCTGGCTCTTGTTCTTTCATAAGCAAACACACCTAACATCAGCACATTTACTCTTTTTCATTTCTGCTTTTTTCTTTATCATTCCAAGGCAGTATTTTTTTTTAGCTTTGATACTATAATAGTGGATGCATATCATTATACATTTGTCAAGATCCATAGAATGCACAACATCAAGAGGGAACCTAGATGTTGTTTGGTAATGATGTATCAAGGATGTAGTTTCATGGACTGTAACAATGTACCCCTCTGTATAAGATGTTGATATAGGGTGAAGCTATACGGGTGTGGGGACAGGGGGCTGTATGCAAACTCTCTATACTATATGCTTTTCAACTTTGCAGTGAACCTAAAACTGTTCTAACAAATAAAATCTATTTTTTTTTAGAAAAGAAAAAAAAGTAGGGGTAAAGAGTAACAGCTAGACAGTTTTTCTTTTTGTTTGCTTTTTAAAAAAATTATTATTATAGGAGAGTCTTGAGCAGGTTTAAATGCGTGGAAACAATACAACTAACAGAAGAGAATGAATAGAATAAATACCTAAAGATTTGTTCATTAATCCTGGAAAATTACACTATTTTTTACTAAAAGATAGTGCAATACTACATGGGTGAAGAATTAGATACTAAATTAAGCTAAGAAATATGTAGATCAGTAGGCAGTGTTGCATACCCTCTTGGGATTGGTGATCAGAAACTGATAATGGAATTAGTCTATGCTGTTAGGTGGGTTTCTCTAGAAGTGATAAGATTCTTATCTATAGACATGTCAAAATGGTTATTTGGGTTTATGCAGGGTTGGGATTTTGCTGAATAAGTGAGAGGAAAAGACAAGGGAGTTTATGGCATTGCCACAGGTAAATCATGGACTCTAAGGTAAGTTGATATGATCCAAAGACCCTTAAGGTTTAGTTCCTTGATTTTTACATTCATTTATAAATTCATTCAGTTTTTCTTACCTACTTACTGCATGCTGAGCACTGGTCTAGCCATGGGGATAGAAGAGTGAACAAAAGAGTCAAATTCTTCTTTTGTGGAATTTACTTTTGAGGTGAATGGACAAATACTATAGAAAATTTCAGGTTTTATGAGTTTTGTGAAAAAATAAAACAGTGTACAGAGAATAGAGAGTGTTTTTTTAGACCTCAAGGTTGACATGCATTGAATTCCATGTGTTGACGCCCTCTGGACGTGTGTAATAAATACTATGTCCCTACTGGCACCAGGAGTGGTTGTTTCAGAGAACAAGGTAATGGAACACTTAGTGAAGAGGGAGATGGGTGGATATCTGGGAGAAGAGCTTTCCAGGCAGAAGGAAGAGTGAATACAAAGTCTCTATGGTGGAAACGCACTTGGTATTTTCAACAAACTGCAAGAAGTGTAGAGAGAGGTAGGCAAGAGGAAGTAGCATATCTTGTAGAGCCTTTAAGATCCCTGAGGGACTGCGGCTTTTACGCCAGATGAGATCACGTTTTGACTTACATATTATCCAAACTTCTCTGGCTGTTATTTTGAGAATATAACCGGAGGAGGCATTGGTTGAGCAACCGGACAGCTCTGATGGACCAATTAGGAAACAGTGAGACAGATGAAAGGTGATAATTGGCTTGTTTCAAGATTGTAACAGGCAAGATGACAAGAACACATCAACCTCTTGAAACATTTTAAATGTAGAGCCGACAGGACTTGCTGGTGCACTGCATCTGTTGGTATGAAATGTGTATACTATTATACCAATGAACATTGCCTCCCCACACCCTACCCCAACACAGAACATCTATTCTTTTTAATAATTTTGTGCACAAGAAGGTAATAGAAATATTTTTATGTAGATGAAATTTGGAGTTCAAAATCTTGGGTTTGCATCCTGGCTAAATCAGCTGTGCAAACCTGGACAAATTATTCTATCCTTTGGTTTCATAGTTTTGTCATGAAGATTAAAGAAGTGTTTACAAGGAATTATCAACTTTAAAATTCAAAGAAAAATACACTAAAGGGAATACAAAAATAAGAGTTGTGGGTTTATAATTAGAACATTGTTGAGTGCTTGGGATTAGCTCAGGAGATATATTTCATTGTCTGAAAGAGTATAACCAAAACTGGCAGGTTAAAACGTTCAGAGAGATGGTCCTCTAAAATGTCAGTCTTCTCCACAGATCATTATTAGGAGCTCCCAGGGTGATAAGGATACTTATAAAAAGAGAGGCACAAAGCCTCAAACCAAAGAAATTATGATTCAAAGTCCTTTCCTCATGCCTTGTCCTCATGTTTAGACTTTAGTTTGTGTTTAGAAAGAACAAAAGAGAACAGGAGTGAAAGAGATGTTGTCTAGGGTCACACTTTAAGTGCTAAGGTAATTTCCAAAGCAGTTCCTCATTTGGGTCACTGCAGTCCTGGATCTGGAACTCAGCTTTACTGGTTAGGAAATCTGATGTTGTCCTGGTGCTAGAGCTGACTCAGAGGAAGTGACTATCTTAACTGAACTCCCAAAAGGATTATAAACAAAGCAGGAAGCTAATTTAATTTTCATGGCTTTGAATTGACCCAATTTTTTTATGTCCATCAAATTATACACCTCTCTAGTGTAAGCAGAAGCCATATTAGACCAGAAGGCATCTGATAAGCATGATATCAGGGCACAGGCAGTAGGAAGGAAGGTTTGGGGCATAACTCATCCATTCAAAGCCAGCTGAAATGTTTTTAGCCCACATCAGAGTATTTTTCCAGGATGCAGATGTTCATTGCCTTGTCCAGTGGATCTCCCTTGGACAGTCTTCCAGTCACTGACTACTTTCTCTTTGCTCATCTTTCTTTGAGCACAATTCAAATTGCCTTCTTTATTTGTAGTCAAAAGCACATGAACTTATAACATAAAATGCACTGTATGATAAGTTTGGGAGTCAGATAGGTCAGCATTTACTTATGAGTTGGACTTTGAACAAGTTAAACAAATTGATTACTTTCTTAGCCTGCTTCATTATATGTGAAAAGTAATACCTAGTCTTCAGGTATATTGTGAGGATGAAAGAAGTAATGCACTTAGTTCTATGCTTCTCACATAGTGGACACCCAATTAGACATAAAAGCTGTTTTCTCTGTTTAGACCATTCTTTCTTTCTCTATCTCTCTCTCTCTCTCCCTCCTTCCCACCCTCCCTCTCTCCTGTTCTGCTAGTTTGTCCCTAGACTCAGCTGTGCATTGTTTTCATATGGTCATTCAACCCAATTAACAGGCTAGCTTCCTGCGATCACATGCTGATACTGACAGGTAACAGTCAGAAGCGACTCTAAGAATTGCGTGCATTTGAATGTTATTAATTTGTTCAGTATATCAACTGTTTTGAAATTAATAGAGATTAAAATTTGAAATATCATACGAATTGCTGGGTGAACATTTCTTTAAGTGTTTTAAAATTTTACGAGTTACAAAAGTGTGTAAGAACTCTGAGAAACTCCAGAAGAATTTCCAACAAAGTTAAGAGAACTAATGTAGACCATGACTCTCAAAGGAAACTAACCACAGTGAAGGTCAGACAATCCTAAAAGACAAAAAAGAACAATCAGAAATACAGAGAATAATGAAATAACACCAGGCTCATCAAGGAGAGGTGCTAGATTTGAATAGTCAACAAACTACAATCAACAAGGAAAAACAAAATGTGAGAAAAATGTATCACAACTGTGCTCCATGTAAGGCCTAGATATTGGGGATTCAGGTTAACAACAGCAAATATATACAACATGCTACATGTTGCTGAAAAGGAAGATTTTCAACTCAAATCACTCACTGTCCGATATTTGGTCCTATTCTGAGACACAGTTTACTTGTGAAACAAATCTATACACAGTGCAATTTAGTAAAAGTGACTGAGATTAATTTAGTTCCAGAATCTAATCACGGATAACTATGTGCTAAGTGTCTCAGAAATTTAATCATGCACTCTGTAATTTCAGTATCCCTGTTTGGTGATGGTAGACCTATGTATTTTAAGCTGGATAGAGCTATTGTTGTTCCTACTGTTGATGCTTTTTGATATATTAATATTATTACTATCACTAATAAGGGACTCTTCGGGCCCAACTATTAGAATTGATCATGATGGTGTCCATTTTTATTCATTTATTTTAACTGCCTAACTAATAACCTTCTTAGTTACACCTTCAGATATGTTGATAACATTTCACCTTCCTGAGATTTTGTCCTGGGCACTTTAACTGACCCAGACTTTGTCACATCTTCTCAGTCATTGTTTTATGATTCTTCCTGAGAGTAGATCATTGTTACCAGCTTACTACTTTAATTCAGGTTTTACTTGGGTTTGATTTGCTTAACATTCTGTGATTGAAATGATTTTTTACATTTTCTTAAAACACTCTGTATACCATTAAATGCATAAAAAAGGTCACAATGGAATCAAATTGAAACTTAAATGATATAACTAAATATATAACATATGCTGGACGATATGGATAATATGAATGATATAAAAACTTAGGACACTTTTAGGTAGATGAGTAAAACTTTCTGCAAATTATTAAAACTGGACTCTTCATTTTTCTTTGAGCAAGAAGAGAAATGTGATTAGTTTAGTTATTACATTGTCCTTGATAGGCAAAAAATAAAAGTACAGTAGATATTCCTTCGGAGGAACAGCTCTTCTTTGGGGCGAGAACTACTTAAGACTCATCTTATTTCTGTGTTTTGTGATGTGGGAGTGGGAGGCAAGCTTCATCTTGTGAAATCAACTTGGAGGACATAATAATGTCACACGTTGCATTCAGAGCACTCTAGGATGTTTCCACTAGGCTTTCCAAATTTAACTCCTGAAACTCTTCCTTGTAAAAGTTTTTTTTTTAATTGAAATATATTTGATTTACAATGTTGTGTTAATTTCTGCTATACATCAAAGTGATTCAGAGATATATATTTCTTTTCATATTCTTTTCCATTAAGGTTTATCACAGGACACTGAATATAGTTCCCTGTGCTATACAATAGGACCTTGCTGTTTATCCATGCTATATATAATAGTTTGTGCCCACTAATCCCACACTCCCAATCCTTCCCTTACACATCCCCCCTCTCCTTTGGTGACCACAAGTTTGTTCTCTGTATCTGTGAGTCTGTTTCTGTTTCGTAGATATGTTCACTTGCATCATGTTTTAGATCCCGCATATAAGTAGTATCATATGGTATTTGTCTTTCCCTTTCTGACTTACTTTGCTTAGCATGATAATCTCTAGGTCCAACCATGTTGCTGCAAATGGCATTATTCCATTCTTTTTTATGGCTGAGTAATATTCCAGTGTGTGTGTGTGTGCGCGCGCGTGTACGTGTGTATCACATCTTCTTTATCCATTCATCTGTTGATGGACATTTAGGTTATTTCCATGTCTTGGCTATTATAAATAATGCTGCTATGAACATAGGGGTGCATGCATCTTTTCGAATTATAGTTTTGTCTGGATTGACTTTGAAAGTTCAGGTGTTTTTAAGTTTTATCGGTGTGCAGAGCACATCTTGAATTTCTTTAATGTCGCTTGCAAGCTTGTTCTATATTTATTTTTCCCTTGCATAAGTCAAAAGTAGCGGAACATATTTTGCTCAGATTGGGCAAAAGCAATTACCAGACCCTTAGACTAGGGCTTGTCATGGTCCCAGAAGATAATTTTTGGAGAAGCCATGATGGCACGTAAATACATGTTTATTAAAGGTTTCCACTGAGCTCTCTGCAGCTTAATGCTTTCTAGCACAGATCTTCTCAGAAGGATCTGCAGTGTCATTTCAGAAACTGGGTGGCATGTTTTACACTCTGCATTAACTTTGGTTTTAGCATATGCTCCTGGCTCTATGTTCATCCCAAATTATAACCACAATGAAAATACTCAGTAATAAATATTGGCTTAGCACTTGAACATGGACAAAGTTCTTTCATCATTACGTTTTCCAATAGATCCTTACAGCCCTATGTGTCATGAATGATTTTTCTTTCTTTTTACAGATAAGAAAACTGAGACTCATCAAATTAATGAAATGACCCAAGTCCACTTCAGCTCTTAAGAGGTAGGACTCTAATCCAATTCTTCGTTCATTCAACAGTTAGGTCATGAAAGCCTTCTATGTGCCAGGCACTGAGCCAGGCAAGGGAGACACAGTGATGAACAAGGCAAGCAGAGTTTCTTTCGTCATAAAATGTCCACTAAACGAGATGCACAAAACATGAGCATAAAATCACGACTCATTATACTGTTACAAGTTGTGATGTTCCAAAGGAAAAGGCCAGCACACTCTGAGAGGGGAAAACACAGGCACCTGCTTGCCATAAGGTAGACTCTGTGAAGAGTATGCACATGCATTTAAATTGAGACAAGAAGGAGTTAATGGGCTCTGACTCCACAGCTCACTTTCAACATTATACTCAGACTAGCTTGGAACAATGATCTGACAATAACACAGAGAAATCTCGACATTAAAAAATAAAGTCCTCATCTTTGTCTTTATTTAAAAAATAAAACTACTGGATACTAGTCAAAATTCACTGTACCTTGAACAATATCCAGGATAATAGGCCAAAATATTATTGCAGTGGCAGCCTTCTTTCGAAAGCACTTCTGGCTTCTGAAACCAGAACGGACAGATGTCCTCCTGAAGCCCATGTAACACTTAGTCTAGCCTCCTCTTCAGACGCTTAGAACTGCCTTGGGTGTAATTAGTTCTGCCAAGTCCATAAGGGCAGAGATCATGACATTTCCACGTCTGCATTCTCAAAGGTGTGCTGTTTCAACATTTGTTGTTGAACTGAATTGGTGGATGGAGATATAGAATCTGTGCATGGGCAAAATACATAAGAAGTGGCATGGTGTAGCATAAAGAAGGGGTCTGTGGTCTCTGGTTGATCTGGATTCAAGTTCTCATCCCAGCCTGTCCGACCTTGCTTACTTAAACTTCTCTGAGCTTTGGATTCCCTGTCTGTAAAAATAGATATTAACATCTCCCTTATGAGGCTGTTAGGCTTTTGTAGAAGAGAAAACACAATCTACATGAAATAGGATGGACTGATTCAATCGCTCACAAATTTGTAGCTACTATCAAAGTCTTACAAGTCTCTTTTGATTATGGTTTATCCATCTCCTAGAGCTATCTGGAGTTTGGTTAAGGAAAATGGGAAAATTCTGAGTGTTATGGTATTTAACATACTATGTAGATGTTCATGACATATCAAGATGTAATAAATGATAAAGGTTCTAAGACATGATGATCTATTTAGCAAAGGACAAGATAAGGATTATATTTCATGGTGAACAGTTAAATAGTATAGCATTCTTGTCCAATCAAAATTTATTATGATATGAATAATGCTGTTTCCTAGATTTTTA
Source organism: Physeter macrocephalus (assembly GCF_002837175.3). Classification (NCBI taxonomy): domain Eukaryota; kingdom Metazoa; phylum Chordata; class Mammalia; order Artiodactyla; family Physeteridae; genus Physeter; species Physeter macrocephalus. Next base: position 53,630,762 of record NC_041231.1, on the reverse strand, counting down.
AGATTATTGTTGGATATATCTAAAAATAATAACAATGTGGTAGGACTGCGTGAAACTGAAATCAATTCAAGTCTTTCTACATACGTTAAGTTACCTTTCCTTGGTTCCTATAAAGGCATCTTTAATACCCACCATCCCTGGTGCATTTTCCTGCTGGCTTTGCAACTGATGAGAGTAAACAAACATGCCATATCAATCTCAGAGCCCTTCTCTGATCCACAGGGCTGGTGGGGGCAAGAGGGCGGGGCAGTCAACAACATGAGCATAAAGAGAAATACGAGTTCATGCTATTGAGCCAAAGCAGGGATGTTAATCCCCAAAGTGCATGGAGAGAGATCAATAAAGTCAAAATAATAATAATAAATAGCCATCTTCTTCCAGGTTTCAAACTCACCAAAGATAACATGAGCAAGAGAGACTATAAACAAACAGAGAACATCTTTTTAGTAGCCCATCCTGTCCCTTTAATACTAGCTGTATTTGCCCGTGGAGAGAAAGACAATACTACAGACTTATTTAAATTTAAATTCTAGCTGTTGATACACTATCTCCACTGAAATACTGGCTGTCTGGAATGTAGCAGACAACAGTCTGATTATCATCATCATTATTATTACTTTACATCTCCCCCCTTTCCTCTTGAGATAACTACCATCTGGGATCATATTCATGTAAACGGGAGGTCAGGTGTCTCCAGCCATCCCTGATATTTCTTGGTGGTCTTAATTGTCACACACTGATGGACCACTAGCCAGAGCTCTCTTAGTGGAGTGCTTTGATTTATACATTTCCTACATTTGGGTGCTCCAAGCAGCTTTTGCTATTAGATCCCATTTGGTGCTCAGTTGGTAATATCAGGGGAAACCTGGAGATGTCTTTCCCATGTTCAGCTTTATAAACTGTGGTTCTTATCCACCCGGCTGATGTAGAATCTGTCCATAGACCTTTTGAAGGACAATATTTTTTCCTTTGTCAGCACCAACAATTGAGAAGGGTGGTGAAGTCCTAAGTACTGATTGTTTGTCAGTAACAGATTACAGAAAGAGCCTCAGGAGTGGAACAGTATGTTTCAAGTTCCTCTGATGCCATTTTGGCCAAGATACTTGAATGGAGGGTACCTTACCCATGTCTTCCTTCTCTGCAGTGACCGTTGAATTCTCAGTGTTGTTTATGCTGTGTGTGTGCAGGGGGCTGAATGTATGCTAGAAATACTCAGGGAAAGAGAACCTTTCAAAATTTTAAAACCAAAATTTTGACACAGGCTCTACGCTGGATTCAGTGAAACTAGAAACATGCCACTAAAACAGCTTGCAATTGTTCTCTGGCATTGTTGCCAAAGTGGATCAGGTTGAAAGTAGTCTGAGTTACAAACATCTGTTGTAACTCTTCAGGTAGACCGGACAAAGAGCACTATGTGAATCCTCAAAGATTCAGTGCTGCCTCTATGTGTGTGTGTGTGTGTGTGTGTGTGTGTGTGTGTGAGAGAGAGAGAGAGAGAGAGAGAGAGAGAGAGAGAGAGAGAAAGAGAAAGAGAGAAAGAGAAAGAGAAAGAGAAAGAGAGAGAGACAGAACATGCATGCCCTCACCCCTGTGCAGGCATTGCCTTCCTCCCCAAATGCCCTTCCTTCCACTCTGCCCTCACTGCAGTATCTGCCCGTCTAGGGTCTACCTATTTTTAAAGCTTAATGAAACATCACTTACTCTATACTGTTAACCTGGCCCTCTTCAACCAGAAGCAGTCTTTTCGTCCTCTGAATTCATTTCATCTGATCTGATTCTCTCTAAGGGCTTTTTTGTCTTGGTTTTAACTTAGGAGTGAACATAGTTCACTCATCTCCCAGTAGAACAGACTCATAACACCCATATTTGATGCCTTTTTGGTCCCCCAAAATGAATGTTAATGAATGTCAGACACTCATGAATATCGTAATGCACGTCCAAACCCTGATGTATGTGGTACAGATAATAGAGAGCAATACATTAATACTAGTATCAAATTCAAATGCTGACAGCTTTCTAATTTCCCGAAAAATCTGCCTGGGTTCTTCAAGTGCTGAGAGGGCTTCAGTGGAAGAATATGTGTTTGCTGCAACCTAATCTGGCAGACAAATCAGCCCAACTGGCTGTGTGCCTTCCCTATAACTCTGCCCCTGTCAGACAAGACCCAGAGAAGCAGTGGCTTCACTGCAGTAGGGATTCCAGGAACAAATCAACCAAAGATCAAACACAAAGGCCAACTTGAGAAAAAGACCTCTTAATTCTTGGCAAAATAGCCATGGCTTATTTAATGTTGACTTTAGATATTTTGGTAATATGTATTCTCATTTGTTCAACAAACCCTTATTGATAACTTCACTGGGCTCTGTGGGAGGGAATCGAACAAAAATAAAGAGGCATCATTGCCAGCAAGTGGAACAATTGGACATATACATATATATAATAATAATTTAGTGCATTATTATTTTTTAGGACACTGCTATTTTTCAAAGCAACCCAACTCCAACCTCAAAGTCAATGTTATTTCTACCTTACTTACAGCCTGTATTTAGTTGCCATATCCAATTTCATATTTTGCCCACTTAGTTTATTTATTTATGACTGCTTTATTCATTTAAATATGTTAGTGGTAGATTGTGGGGACTTACATAATATGTGATCACACTTTAAATATGTTGCAATGTCCTTTCTACGTTATAATGCTTCTGCCACATTTCCCTACAAAATGGACATTTTTGGTTCCTGGAGTCTGAGCATTGGAACCTATTTGAATGTCACTTGGTCCAGATTTCTCCCAGATGGATAAGTGCCCTTTTCAAGAAGCAGACACACTCTGATCGATATGTACGTGGCAGTCTCCAGTGTCAGGAGCTCACTAAATCCTCATGTAACAAACAGCAAATTCCTCTTCTGGACAGCTTTCATTTTACAGGGTAGTGCGCTTATCTGGTTGGCTGTGTTTTGTTGATTTTCATTATTTATCTGTTTTCTAATTTTTTTAAATTAAGACTATTTTTTAGAGCAGTTTTAGGTTCACAGAAAATTGAGGGGCAGGTACTTCCCATATACCTACTGCCCCACAAATGCAGAGTCTTCACTACTATCAAAAACACCCACCAGGGCTTCCCTGGTGGCGCAGTGGTTGGGGGTCTGCCTGCCGGTGCAGGGGACGTGGGTTCGTGCCCTGGTCCGGGAGGATCCCGCGTGCCGCGGAGCGGCTGGGCTCGTGGGCCGTGGCCGCTGGGCCTGCGCGTCTGGAGCCTGTGCTCCGCGGCGGGAGAGGCCACGGCGGTGAGAGGCCCGCGTACCGCAAAAAAAAAAAAAAAAAAAAAAAAACACCCACCAGATGGTATATTTGTTACAATGGGGAATTTACATTGACACATCATAATCATCCAAAGTCCACAGGATCATACAGGGTAGTTTAACTGCCCCAAAGATCCTCTGTGCTCCACCTATTCATCCTTCCCTTTCTCCCCCAACCAGTGGCAATCCCTGGCATTTTTACTATTTCCATACTTTTGCCTTTTTTAGAATATCATATAGTTGAAATCATACAGTAGGTAGTCTTTTCACATTAGCATCTTTCACTTAGTAAAATGCATTTAGATTTCCTTCATGTCTTTTCATGGTTTGATTGCTTATTTCTTTTTAGCTCTGAATAGTATTCTATTGTCTGGATGTACCACAGTTTATTTATCTATTCATCTGCTGAAAGACATCTTGGTTGCTTCTAAGTTTGGGCAATTACAAATAAAGCTGTATCCATACAGGTTTTTGGGTGGATGTAAGTTGTCAACTACTTTGGGTAAATACCAAGGAGCACAATTGCTAGATTGTACGGTGAAAGTAAGTTTGGTTTCTAAGAAACTGCCAAGCTGTCTTCCAAAGTGGCTGTGCCAGTTTGCATTCCTACCAGCAAGGAATGAGGGGTCCTGTTGCTCCGCATCCTTGCTAGCATTTGATGTTATCTGTTTTTTGTATTTTGACCATTCTAATAAGTGTGTGGTGATATCTCATTATTGATTTAATTTGCATTTCCCAAGTGTAATATGATGTGGCACATCTTTTCATATGCTTATTTGCATCTGTATATCTTCTTGGGTGAGGTGTCTCTTAAGATCTTTGACTCATTTTAAAATCAGATTGCTTGCTTTCTTACTATTGAATTTTAAGTGTTCTTTGTATATTTTAGATAGCAGTCCTTTATCAGATGTGTCTTTTGCAAATATTTTCATCAAGTCTGTGGCTTCCCTTTTCATTATATTGACATTGCTTTCCACAGAGCAGATATTTTTAATTTTAATGAAGTCTAGCTTATCAATTATTTCTCTCATAAATCATGCTTTGATGTTGTATCTAAAAAGTTATCACCATACCCAAGAGCATCTAGGTTTTCTCCTATGTTGTCTTCTGGGAGTTTTATAGTTTTGTGTTTTACATTTAGGTTTGACCTATTTGTGAAAGATGTAAAGTATGTATCTAGATTTTTTTTTTTTTTTTTTTTGGCCTGTGGATGTCCAGTTGTTTCAGCACCATTTGTTGAAAAGTCTATCTTGGCTTCATGCTATTACCTTTGCTTTTCTGTCAAAAGTTCATTGGCTCTATATATGTGAGTCTATTTCTGAGCTTTCTATTCTGTTCCACTGATCTGTTTGTCTGTTTTTTCACATACTACACTGTCTAGATTGCTAAGCGCCTATATGACTCAGAAGAAGAGAATGACTCAAGACTTACAGTTCATCTGAATACACATTGTTATGAGGAATATTTCGATGTCAAATGTCATTATTAATTTGCCCTATTGTCTATGGAAAGTTCAAGAAAAGCTGTCTCGGATGTCTTTATGTAGGCTGTTTATCTCTCTAGCTATTCTGATACTCCAGCCCTGTTTCATTTGGCTGTATGCCTTGTATTCCATTTCCATGGATTCTAGAATCATTTCTAGGCTGCAGCTGAAAAAAACAGCTTTTTTTTTTGGCTTATTTATAGATACATAACAATTGCTTTTAAGAGGTACCCTCCTTGTGCTCCCACACTCCCAGATTCATCACTCATGTGAGGCTAATCTCTCACAACTAGAAACCCATCTAGTGGACACCTGAGAGGCCTCTCCTGTTTGCTCAATTGGCTGTCACATGGAACACACCACGAAAGGTCCATTTTTTAAAAAATTTTTTTTTTTGCTAGATAACACCCTTTTCTGCACTTAGCCTACTCTTTTCCATTTGAAATTCAGTGAGCTTGAAATACCAGCAGATCCTGTCCCTGATGGGGCATCAGTGGAAATATATCTGTCATGTAATTGAAGAGGCTGTGGCATTGGGAGACCTAAGTCTTTGGCCTGTAACCTTCTGTCACCTGTGCAGTGAACACAGAAGAAATCTCATTGTTCATTGCAGTGGCTAAATGAGGAGCAGCATGTATAGTGTTTGCTGGTGTAGGATTTTTCATTTAATTAAATCTGAGTTTCTATCTGCCCAAGGTACCTCACTGATAAAGGGAGGATGCTGAAAAAGCTTTGTTGGTGTTTAAGTCCCACAATAACTTTTTCCTGATATAATTAAAGTCCGTCCGTTGAATTTCAGTTCTCAGGGAATGTTATTGTTTGTGAGCCAACACTGTCATCGAGACTTTGTATTTATGCAACAGCTTTATTAGTCCTGTGACCTTGGGCAAGTCACTTAACCCCTGTGACTTTTGCTATTAAGCAGTTGTTAATGCCTGCTAAACAGAGCTGTTGTCAGGATTACACATATAGTGAAGGTGAAAGAGCCTCATTACTTAGAAAGGGAACCACCTGCATTATCTCAGTTCGTTCTTACAATACCAGTGGGAGGGTAGACCAGTTTGTTTGGGGTGTATGTGTGTGTCTGTTGTGTGTGCGTGCGTGAGTGTGTGTGTGTGTGTGTGTGTGTGTAAGTGTGTGTGTTTAACTCTCAACTCCAGATGAGAGTTCAGGTTCAGTAAACATTAAGTAAACTGTCTAACATTGCAGAGCTGGAGGGTTGCAAAACAGAGATTTCCCTTCTGGCTGTTTTGACACTCATTGACACTCGTAACACATCAGACCCTACATACATTTCCTGACACTAAACCTGACCTCGTTCAGAAATCTCACATTGACTCCCAATATATTGCAAGAAATCACATTTAAAAATGCAAACAAAAGATAATAGGAATCTTTCACAACTGACCTGGAACTGAAAGTGCTCACTTTGGAGAAGAATCCGGGATAGGTGGGGATGATTCACATTGCCTTGTGAGAGTTGACTGTTAAATTGTTAGAAATTTCAACAGCTGGTGTTAAACACATTGTTAAATATTAAATTATATAAATATAGCCATTGTTAAATATTAAATTATATAAATATAGCTAATTAAATTATAGTACAGAGGTGATGAATACTCAAAATTTATCACTTCCTAAATATTTTTACTACATTTTACTATTTTCTATACTTTAAAGCATATTGTAACTGTATGGTGGACATACTATATATATAAAATGGTCACTTACTACATATATGGCAGAAGTGATGGCATGTCCCTTTGTTTTGTAATAGGGAAGAACAAATATGACTCCATGTTGGATCTGATTCTTTTTTTTTTAATATTTATTTATTTATTTATTTGGTTGCACCGGGTCTTGGTTGCGGCAGGCAGGCTCCTTATTTGCGGCTCACCAGCTCCTTAGTTGCAGCACATGGGCTCCTTAGTTGTGACAGGTGGACTTCTTAGTTGTGGCTCACCGGCTCCTTAGTTGCGGCAGGTGGACTTCTTAGTTGTGGCTCACCGGCTCCTTAGTTGCAGCACGTGGGCTCCTTAGTTGTGGCATGCAAATTCAGTTGAGGCATGAATGTGGGATCTAGTTCCCTGGCCAGAGATCGAACCCGGGCCCCCTGCATTGGGAGCACGGAGTCTTTATCCACTGCGCCACCAGGAAAGTCCTCAGATCTGTTTCTTTTACTTTAACCTTGACATTCTATTGCTTTGGCTACAAGTTAAGAATGTTGCCTATAGCCTGAAATATACAGGATAGCCCATTCTCAAGGCTCTGACCTTTAAAGGTATAACACTTTCCCAATCATATAGAGATAGAAAGTTGCAGAACAGAGAATAACATTTGTCTTCTCGGAGGGTTACAGGAGCATCATGACCTGTCCTACATGGACAGATGCAGGAGCAAAGGCTTCTGACGCGAAGAAGTTTGCAACAACCAACCCCCCCCCTCCCCTTTTGGTATAAAACAAGCCTGAGTTCTAACTTGGGTAAGGTGGTTCTTTGGAACACTAGTCCACCATCTTCTTGGTCTGCTGGCTTTCCAAATACAGCCACTGTTCCTTGCCTCAACAACTCATCTCTCGATTTATTGACCTGTTTTGCAGCAAGCAGTATGAACTTGGACTCGGTAACACCTTCTGATGCTAGATTATCAAAGACTGCAGGTTCCATCTTGGGTTTCTTTCTCTCCGTCTCTTGGATATCTCACTCTAGGGAAGCCAGCTGCCATGTCTTCAGGACACCCAGGCAGCCTATGGAGAGGACCATGTGGCAAGGAAATGAGGTCTCCAGCCTATAGCCAGAGAGCAACTGGAACCTGCCAAAACCACATGAACCTGGAAGTCTTCGTATGACTACATTCCCAGCTGACAGCTTCACTGTAGCTCAGGAAAGACCTTGAGCCAGAACCAAACAGTCAAGCTGCTCCCAGTAATCAATAACTACTCCAGTAGCAAAGCATCTAAATATTCTTCAACTTGATGTCTGATTTTAGAGGGATTCCTGTAGAGGTCAAGAAACCTCTTTTTCCCTAAATGTTACAAAATTGTGGACAAACTGAAAATTATACCCACTATTAGCAGAAATATTTGCCCTTTAAAATTTTCTAGTTAGTAGGCTCAGGCAAAAAAAACAATTAACTGCTTTCTGAAACTGTTTAATTTGGGGGAAAGGCTTATTATTTCAAATGTGAATTTAGATATGAAGTAACATAGTCTACTTGACATCTTTATTTTTTCTCTTTAAATATGAACTGTCAACCTGCAAAATTAAACCAGGGTTATCCAGGAAAGTCTCTCAAGGTCTACGCAGGGTGTGAATACTTTCTTCTTAACGGAAGTAAAAATTACACGGTTGTCCTTATCGAGTAAGGGAAGAAGGGTGGCCAGGGAGAGTGTTACAGCAACATACAGTGATGCTTTTGTGCAGAAGTTAAGGCAACTAGCCAGGAGGCTTTGGGTGTTTTTGCCAATGGAAGGAAGTTTAGTAGAAACCCTGGAACTAAACTAGAACTTTCACATGTTTGAGTCTTAATATGGCAAATGCTCTCTGATATACTATGGGGAATCTTTGCTACTTATGGGAGTGGCAGAAGTTATATCCTCTTAACCTAAGCAACCAAAAGATCCTACACCCAAACATCACTAGAAAAGATACTTACGGGGACTTGGGTTTCCCCTCAGTCGTATCCTGCGTTATCTATAGAGGTACCCAGGCTTCAGATATATATCCATTATCTATATCTGTAGTTACACCTTTAGATATGTATGTATATATCTAATACATACATATATATATATATCTACACATAGATATATATAAATTATAAATGCTGACATAAACTTTATTCTACAATAATAGGCCAGGAACTTCACTGAACCTCATGATATTTGTGTTACTAAAAAATAAATCATCCACAACTTCACTAGGTGACCACTTGCTTCCAGGGATGCACATCATAATGTGCAAAATTTTGGAAAATATGGTAAAATGTACAGAATTTTTAAATGCTCCAAAAATTGCCAAATGAGATTATTTCCTGAATTGAAGGACTATGCCAAAAGCATTTTAAAGACAAAATCCTGAATAAGAAAATTCTTGAGTCATTGGTTATTCTATGGTCTTACGGCAGAGGAAAAGCTAAGGCAGCCCAGATACAGTTACTAAAATAAATCTATAGTTACTAAAATAAGTCTACAGTTACTAAAATAAGTCCCAGCTTTTCTCTCTTGTTCTTTTTTATTGTTGTTTTGTCTTTTTTTTTTTTAATGGTAGTAATTTTGAGGGGATGGATCTTTTTACCTTTCTTATTTTTCTTTTTTTTCTTATTTTTAGGAAGCAATACTTTCTTAAAACTTTTTTTTTTTTTTTTTTGGCAGAGAGGAATATAGGAAATTGCAGTGAGGCAATATTCAAACCTGGGAGACATTTTATTTTTTACACATATTTATGCATGTGAGTTATTTCAGTCTTTCATTTTTCCCAGTCAAGGGAGATGGTGGTGGCAAGGTAGTTATCTAGGCAAAGCCTCTTTCTTTCTCCTGACACTTAGAGAGACTGCTTCCTTCAAATTTAGCTAATGTGTGGAAAACTTATTCACCCTCCCTCCTCTGATTTAAAGAATTAAAATAGGTCTAGGAAGGGTCTTCCCTGGACACTAGGCATCTCATTTCCACTGTTAAAGAAGAGAGATCTCTCTTGGGCACTCAGGTTTGTTCCTCACCTGTAGAAATGTAATTTGCTGGCTCTTTTTGAACTCTGCAACCATAGATGTACATTCCAAAGTTCCTCCTCCAGTTTCAACTACCTGGGGTAGTCATTCCTCTTATCTTGTGGCTCATATTTTCAGCTTTCTCCATGTTTCGCCGAGTCCACATTTACATTTTTATTTCTGATCCCCCTTGATATTTTGAGAGGATTTCTCAAAAAGGCGAATGCTGATTTTATGCCACTATTTTAAAACTAGATGCCCAGTTCTTTTGTTTGAAATGCATTGTGTAGAATATATATACTTGGATCATTAATCCAGTCTCTAGACTAGGGACTGGATTAATGATCCAAGTATAGATCATTAGATTAGATCTAATCTTCTAGATTATAATTCTTCTTACCTTTTAGAGTTTAAAATGTTGATATATCTAAAGTATTTGCAACAGTGGAGGAAATAGTGCTGCTAATATAGAATTCTGAAAGTCCCTTCATTTCAGTTTTCTTCTGTAAGCAAACCTCAGTAGGTACAACCAGGTTTAATAGTATTTGTAGTAGAAAAAGGAAACAGAGGCACCCATCAGCTATTGCTGCTCTGTTACCTGTGTTGTCTCAAAATTATTTTCAACATAATTTTTAATATTCACAGGGCAGTTCTCAACTGAGCCTACTTTTCACTCCAAATGTACAAGTTATATATTTCTTGAATATGAATCCATTTTTCTGAAGGGCTTCTGGTACTGGAATTCATTTACAGCATAGAGTAAAGTTCTATGATTCATTAAAAAAAAAAGATCATGTGAGGTAAAAAAAAGAAAAAAAAAGTGAGAAATTTAATTTCATATAAAAATAGCTGTACTTTTAAAATATAACAAGTAGGGAAGGTTAAAAATCAACAAATCTAGGTATTTGTGGGTTTTTTAATTTGGCTTTAATTCTCTCCTGTAGTATTTAACCAACATTAAGTAGTAGTTCTAAACAATCTTCTCTATCTCTTTCTGTAGTAAAGGGATCCTCAGTAAAAATATTTTTGGGCAGAATATTCTAATATCGATAATGTTGTAAACCAACTCTCATGATGACACGAGACTCTCTCTTGTTTAGTTAGAAGTTTTGTTTGTCTGCATGTGTGTTCACTTTCTGTCAATCTGAAGTGAATCTGGTTCCAAGACTAACGTGTGGATTTTAACAAACAGGTAAAAGTGTGAGAGGAAAAAGGGTCACTTCCAGTGACAGATGGATCCTGGTTTCTCCTGGGGGAAAAGTCTTAGAAATGACACTCCTGCTAAATCCCAGGATGTTCCAAGAGGGAACATCTCTTCCAGGGGCCAAATTGAGGAAGCAGACATGCGTGGAAAACTTTACCATGTATAGAAGGAAACAGGAAACGGTAGAATCCCTGAAAGATAAAGTGGTTTGTGCACGCCAACCCTGGCCATGAGTCCACACAGATGAGCGGTCAATGTCAAGAACAGTCTATGTAGGGGCTTCTCTGGTGGCGCAGTGTTTGAGAGTCCGCCTGCCGATGCAGGGGACACGGGTTCGTGCCCCGGTCTGGGAGGATCCCACATGCCGTGGAGCGACTGGGCCCGTGAGCCATGGCCGCTGAGCCTGTGCGTCCGGGAGCCTGTGCTCCGCAATGGGAGGAGCCACGGCAGTGAGAGACCCACCTACCGCAAAGAAAAAAAAGAAAAGAAAAGAAAAGAACAATCTATGTAGCTCAAGGGGTTTCTGAGATCAGGGACAGCTGATAGAGGTGGAACTTAAAAGACTAGAAATATAATCAGTGGCAGCACTGATGCTTTTGCCAATGCAGCTAGATGTTAAGATAAAATGGAGAATAGGCTTGAAAATCCCCCAGACAAAATCATGTAAGCCACATGAGCAAAACTAAATCTTGCTTATTTCATGAACATAAGCAAAACTCAGCTTAGGTTATTTCTTGTAAATGCCTCTCATAATCACAGAAGAAACTTGTCATTTTTCTAAACTGGTGTTAAGATAATCTCTTTTAACCAATCTCCTGCTGTCTGGAAACCCCGGCTGTAATAAACAGTCATTGTAAAGGTTTAACAACTTCCTTATCCTCACTTATGAGCCATTCTGTGACGTTATGCTTCTGGGCTTCATATTAGTTTTGGATTTGAAGACTCCTGGTTTGCAAACTCTTCTTTTGTGCACAATACACTCTTACTAAATGCTATTTTACTGATCTGGTTTTAATTTTTACTATTTCTGGATTTTTGACAGTCTGGATACTTTTTTCTTTCTTTTTTATTTATTTAGTTTATTTTTTCCCTTTGTTTTTTTTTAATTTTTATTTTATATTGGAGTATAGTTAATTAACAATGTCGTGTTAGTTTCAGGTGTACTGCAAAGTGATTCAGTTATACATTATCTATTCTTTTTCAAATTCTTTCCCCATTTAGGTTATTACAGAATATTGAGCAGAGTTCCCTGTGCTATCCAGTAGGGCCTTGTTGGTTATCTGTTTTAAATATAGCAGTGTGTAAATGTCAGTTGACAGTGTGGATACTTTAAAGCCCAGAGAGACCTGAGACTTGCCCCTAGAAGCAAGTAGCCAACAAGAAAGTGCAGTCTTGAGATTGGGAACCCACATCTCAATAGCAAAAGGAAAATATACAAAAGAGGTACAGTTCAAAAATATCCAGCAGCCTAAAATTTTGAGGCAAAAATATTGTTGAATAGAAAATGGGTCCCTGTCCTAGAACAATGGGTCTCTGGTCTAAGAGTTCTGAATTGTATCCAGTAGTAACCATGTAAAAGCGGTGTAAATAAACCCAGAAACTAATACTCAGCAGTGATTCTTGTTTCTGCCAAGGAAGTAGAGCCATTTAAGTAAATTACTTGTGAATGACGTGTGCAAAAATTATGCACATGTAAGTAACGATTAACTGAGGCACTTATGTGCAAGGATGTCAATATGTATGTCCATTTATACACATTAACCTCTCTCCCCCTGGTTATCATGGCATTTCCAGGGTATTATAATCAAGGTAAGACCATTCTGCCTAGCAGGTTAAGTAGGGAGGATTATTTAGCTGGCGGTGTAGGTTTGGCTTAAGTTTCTCGAGACTAGCTCAAAGAGAACTATTTCATATAGATGTAGACATTGCATTAGGCTTTTCTCACTCCCTTAAAATTCACGTCCCCCCCGCCCTTTCTTTATTATCACAATGAGTGCTCTTATCCAGAGGTGTGAAAAAAACAGCATTTAATGTTTATCTTTGGAGGTCTTTCTGGCATACTTTGGCATCTTCTGGTGAAATTCAGCACCTTTCAAACAATACTGAACATGTTTTTGGATGAGTTGATGACTCCTAACATCTCAATTTAGGAAAAAATCTGTCCTAAGAGCATCCTCTGAAGAATTCCAGCACGAACTAATAATACCCCAATCAGAGAAGAAAACATAAAACCTTAAGTCAAAATGAAATGCACAAATAATGCAAAATGACAATTGAATGAAATGGGAATAAAATTCAAAGTTTTCAGGTAGCACATAACTTCAGAAAGCTCACTCAGGCACACAGAGCATCCCTCCCTGCTGAGCCAGAGAGAAGCTGAGTGTGCCACAAGCGTCATGCTCTTGTTCCCAGAGCTGCCCCAGTGACTACCCGTGAAAACACAATTTAGAAGATGCCATTTGACTGTCCTCAGAAAGACATCATTAGTTAATTAAACTGTAGCTATTTAAGCACCTGTAACAAGTAATGGGAATTTCAGTTCTACTGATAAAAGGATATTATTTATAATGAGCTTCACCACCAAAGGAGTTCTGAATGCGGAAAGATAACCATTAAATTGTGACTCAGAACGTTTTCATAACATCTGAGCTGCACATGCTGATGACAGGACAAGAATCAGGATATGGAGAAAGCGTGAGAGCTAATGAGCCTGCCTGTAGGAATAGTTGGCTCTTTGGGGGGGGGAATCTTCTCTATTTGTTGGGGTAGAAATGGGAGGTGGGAAGGTAACTCAGGAAGGGGGCATTGCTTTTTTTTATCCACATTAATATGAGATTCAACAGAGAAGCCTATGGTTTTTTAATAGTGCTAGAATGTTCCACATTCTTCCTCTAAGAAATGTCAGCAGCAACTATAACTTCTTAGGAAAATCATGCAGTGATATAAAATGGCTGAGATCAGTGATTCTTGGCCCTCATAACTTTTTTTGAGCATTCTCTTTCCCCTGCCACTAAAAGCCAGCTTTAAGTTTAAGATCTTCATATACCTTCCATTACCTTAAGCTGTTGAGTAAACTACCAAGACTCGGGACAGTCACTCCCTTTCTTGAAGATTTTAGCTCCAGCACTTCAGTCCCTCTCCTTTATACTCTGCCTGCCACGATCCTTGGTGATGCCAGCATTCATGTCATTTTCCAGTACAATCATCTTTCACTTCCTTGACCTCCTCTCCTCAGATGAACTTGTCCTCCACACTAACTGAGCCATGGCCATACCCAAAACTTTTCATTGCCATGAAATCACACAGAAAGTTCACATGACACTTCAGAACATACAAAGATAGTAATTACTTCTGATGTAAAACTTCTTTGTTCTGTGTTAGACATTCTCACTTTTAAATGACCCACTGTACACTTTGTAATTGGCCTTTGGGGCCCTCTACTACTTTATTATTTCCCTTATAGATATGCTAATAATAGCTAGCAATACCCCCTTACAAAGCACATAGCTCATAATGAGACAACCATGGCTCTTCTCATCATTTATTCTGAGCCAGAAGTGAAATGCGCAGCCAAGTATTTTGCACAGCTCCATGATCCCACGTCTTTCCATGGAGGACAGGCCTACAGTGTTTGAAAGAAAATCACAAAAATTAAAAGCAGTGTTTTCTACAAACATAATAAATTTTCACTTAACTCATGATGCATGCTTTGGGTTGTAATTGGGGATGAAATTCTTTAGGCTACTGATAACTCACTGGTAAATGCTGGTAAAAAATGGTTCTAATCAGTACAGTTGATAAATGGAGTTTTTTGTTTGTTTCTTTGTTTCTAAATCTGCCAACCTCTGCCCTATTTTTTCATGAGGGTTAATGTAATGAAAGTTCCGTTGTGAAAAAAAATTAGACATGAAAAGTTGTGGACAGTTAGTAAAGGATAAAAAATAATATCTTGTGTGCAGAAGCAATAATGGGAAGACTGAGATTGACTGTATTTAATTGTCTAAATCAAAAACAAATTACTGTCGTTCCCTTAAAAGCATTTCTTATCATGTAAAGAACAGGGAACATAGCAGAAGCTCTGCACTTTGACATCAGTAAAATGCCTGTTAAAGTGTGTCATGAAATATGACCCAGAAAATTGGTTTAAATTGACTTGTAAGAGGACACAGGAGCATGGGTTAGAAAGTAGCTAACTCATGATAAAGATCAATGATCATTACAACTGCTGGCCCCTCTCTGTCTCAGGTCCTGATGTAGAGTTAACCTTCTTATTAGGGGTATTTTCATGCTGCAATCTGCAAATGTAGTCGTTTAGGAAGTGCCAGATTCAAACTGGTGCTCAGATGAGCTTCATGTTGAATTAAAGATGACCACAAATTAGGTGGCAGCCTTTCCATCAAGACTTGGGTTTTACTTCCCCTCCCCATGAAGATAGAAGGCTCTGCGGCTGCTTTCACTAGTAGAATGCAGATGCAACCTTGTGATAATTCCCTGGTCCAGGATTAAAATCTTCCACTCCTATCTTCTTTTCGTTTGCTGCCTCTGGAATCTCAGCCATTTTACTGTGAGAAACCTAGGATACCTATATGGACGCTCCAGGAGACAGGCTAGTTGAGCTCCAGCTCCCACCCAGCCTTTGGACCATCCAGCCCCACAGAACTTTTGCATGATGCCAGCCCCAGGGACCATCGAAAGACAACTGTATAGGAGCTCCCAAGCAGTCAACCCCCAGATGACCCCTGCAATGCACAGAACTGTGAGAGATTATAATACATCTGGGGAGCAGGAGAGGTTGTTACACAGCAATATGTAACTACAACAACCTTTAAATAGTGGAAAATGTGTAGTTTAAAATAATGTTATAATCCTTCCTCAGAAGAGGATGCTCTCATTGATTTATATTAGAAAGCATATGAAGATGCACACACTGGCTATTGAGATCAAGTCTGCAAACAAATATAATCCCTACCCCTCAAAAAATCTTTCATAAACTTATTTTTAAATTTTTCTCTTTGAAGTCAGTGGCAGGGGAAGAGGGCTTTGCTGTATCTACTCTATAGTCTGATTTGAGATGAGTATCTGGTTATATTTTAGTAATATCTAAAAGGGTTAATCGAATTTGTTTATTTTTATTATTTTACTCGTTTTAGATGACTTTATTGTACAGATCTCGGATTATATTTTTATTAGCCATACTGGGGTTAAGCTGTAAGAAAACTTTCCAAAACAAACCAAAATTTCTTCTGTGAAAATACAGTATACACTATTTCAAAGAGTAAGTGTGAGACTTGTGAAACAGTAACATACATAGGAATGAATAGTCTTTTTAGTCCATCGTAGGCACTAAGCAACTACCTGTTAATCAACTGATTGATGGCCTGGCCCACATATAGAGGTTCCATGTCATGAAGACAGACAGCTTCATACATCTCTGGTTACATCCTGCGTGCAAGGAAATGCTTCAGGACCTGAGGCATGCACGTTTATAGAAATCAACACCTGGAGGACTCTTTTAAGTCTTTCTATCATCAATCATTATCTAACTCTGACAGTTTATGTCTTAGTAGTAAATGTCCCAGTACAATCTGGGTCTGGATTTTAGACATGGTAATTGATTTAAGACTGTCTCCAATTATTTCAAGGGAGAATTTACTTGTTATTTTTCTTTTCAGTACCCACAGCAAACATACATAGGAATTAAAATGCTGACATTTTAGTACCTCATAATACTTTAAGAACTAATTTAAATTTTCTTTTTGCAAAATCTTTTGAATTAAAAAAAATGGGGGGCTTCCCTGGTGGCGCAGTGGTTGAGAGTCCGCCTGCCGATGCAGGGGACACGGGTTCGTGCCCCGGTCCGGGAAGATCCCACGTGCCGCGGAGCGGCTGGGCCCGTGAGCCACGGCCGCTGAGCCTGCATGTCCGGAGCCTGTGCTCCGCAACGGGAGAGGCCACAACAGTGAGAGGCCCACGTATCACAAAAAATAAAAATAAAAAAAAAATGGGAAGAGCAACCAGACACTTCAAATAGTGCAAACTTTGAAATTGCCACCTGCAATTTAAAAAAAAAAACAAAACTTCTTCTCTCTCCACTCTGGAATTGTGATCAGCTAACACAATCCATCACTGACTCTGACTGGGACTCATGCCAACATTGCAAATTGCCACTGTATCAAGACCTCTTACCCTCTTTCTATGTGTGCTTCTTTGCTTTAAAAAAAAAAAAAAGATGAGTTTGAAAGAAAAGAGAGTGGGTTTGTATAGAAGGTTAGGCTGGTGAGAAGAATGAGGAAGGGAGTAATATGGGAACATCCAAAATAGATGCTTTCCTGGCATTCCCTGCCTTTTGGTATGTGTGGGGGACTTTTTTTTCTTAGTATCTCCACCAGAGTAAAGAGGACTCATATAAAATTGGAATAAAAGAAAGAGAATTTCTCCCGCTGACATTTCCTTTAGCCCAAAATAACCTTGAATCAGAGAGGAAATAAAACAGATGCTTTTCCTGCTTTCTGTACACACCTTTTTCTCTCTCTTTTTAAGCTACTGCTTTTACTGAACCTTATGATACACTCGTGAGTGTGTGTGTGTGTGTGTGTGTGTGTGTGTGTTTATGTGTATGAGTGTAAGTATTCTTTAAGGCGCTTTATTCCTGAAGTTTCAAAGTACATGGCAAGAGTACCTAACTGGGAGACACTGGCATCACACTTTGTTTACACTTTTATCTATTGGGTGATAAACATGACTTTTGGAATGTTTCCTTGACTCTCTGCTGACACTGTATCACAGTGATTATCCACCTATATGAGGCAAAAATGAATCTGCGAAAATGAAACATGACACAGAGGTCTACTGAATTTCAAGGTTAAAGAAATGTTTCCTGAGCCGTCCAGACATAAAAAGTAAAACACCAGTTTTGGGCCCTGGAACTTCACTGGTGGATTTTATCAAACAGTTAAGTCAACAGTCTCCACAGACTCTTCTAGGAAAGAAAAGAAAAGGAAATACTGACCAGTTTGTTTCATGGGGCCGATATAACCTTGATACAAAAATGTAATAAATACATTACAAGAAAGGAAAACTGCATGCCAATCTAAATTTAATCTAGAGATACATAAGGTGGATACCACAGTTCCATTTAGAAATAACACTATTAAGAGAAAACAATAGATGGAAAGATATATCGGGTTCATAGAGTATATCTCAATAATTTTAAGATGAATAGTCTCCCCAATATCATTTATACAGTCATTGCAACTATAATTGAAGTACCAGATGTTTTGCTGTCTTTCTGCATGAACCTGGAGTTGATCCCATGTGTAGTGTTCAATCAGCATTTCCATGTGTCACAAACTCATGGATCCAAGAGTTATTTATCATACCATGAACTAGCTGTGTGGGTATAGTGGGAACCAATCTGGTTCGTTTCGCATATGCAAGGATAAGTACCTATCTTCATTTAAAATCCTCCCTGTTCTTAAGACATTGCTTTCTGAAGGTTTTTTTGTTTGTTTTTTTCCCACCAATCTACTTGGATCAAAAGACCAAAAGAACAGACCAAGTTATATCTACCGGACATGACAAAGCATAGTCTTTTTGGTTTATTTCCCATTGATTTTTGGATTATGGCTCCATTAGAGATTAGAATGAATTGCAAACTCTAAAAATATATAAAATTTTCAAGAATGACCTTCAAAAAGTAGATAAAGGATAGAAACAACAGTTTTTTGTATTCCTTTTGGTATGTAACAGGCTACTGCAATGCTTGGAAGTTGGCAGTCTTGTCCTTAGATTTCTTGGGTCCATCAGGGAACTAAGATCCAAAGCTAATTGTCACCCCCAAAGCTGGGAAGACAGGTGCATCCAGAGAGATACAGCACCGAGATCTGCTTAGCTGGAGAACAAACTGTTGGAGAAAGCTGTTGAAGCCACTAACTGATAAAAACTTAAATGGTCATTCTGATGAATTGCTGGAGGCTGAGTGTGCAAGAGTGTGAAAGTGGGTAAATTCTGGGGGAAGCAGTGTTAGGAGAGCATCTATACATGTGTGGGTTCCTCCATCAGGAATTCCACCAGGTTCTCCAGGCGAAGAAAGAAAAATCCCCTTATGGCCATGGCAGAGGTGGAGAAGAATAACCATTATGAACCAGACCCAGACGCTTCTCCTACTCTCCAAGAAAGGGCTTCACCAGAGTGCAAGTTTAAAACCTTTACCCAGCTGTTTGAATAGAATTCCTCCCCATTCTACCGCCCTCCAGACTTCATGATAGAAAAAGTATAGAATCCATATTGCTTTTTCCTCTTGCTTCAGGTAGACAGATGATAGATAAGTAGGTAGGTAGGTAGATAGACACAGACAGATAGATATGGATATAATGTTTATTTTTCCAAATTTTACTTTTTAATTTAAAATACATAGCTCGAAGTAAAGTCTGGAATTTAGGGTCATTGTGTCTTTTTTTCTGCTTCAGTGCCAGAAGATTTATTGATCCCCTAATAATTATAATAATATAATAATAATAACTCTTGAACTGCCCCCTGCTAGCCTTCTTTCCTCCACTAGTTTTTGTTTAGTGATATTATTATTTTAACAGCATTGTGATTTATAGAATTTACATTTGGTCTTCTACCCACATTCACAGAGTATGTTAGTTTCAGTTTAATATTTAAATGGGTTACTACACACTAGCTCTTTTACCATGACTTGGATAGTTTTGAGTTCCTTATATTTATTCATCTTTTGATTCTGTTGACTTCATTTTATAGTGTGTTTTAAAATTATTATGATTCAAGAAAGGCTCTTCGATAGCATATTCCCTAAACCCTTCATGTTTGACCTTGTCAGATCATAGTTTCTACAATTGAAGCATGACTCCGTTAGATACAAAATTCTTATGTCACACTTTGGTTTTGATGCTAGTTATTATTAGGAAACCATGTTCCTCTTTGATGTGTGGATGTAAATCTCTCTCACATAAGTGTTGTCTTATAATTTTGAAGTTTCTGTTCTTGTTTCTATTTATTTAATTTTCATTCCCAGGAATAATGTCATGTATCCTTATTTTTCTTCTCCTTTGTCTTTCTTCCTTATCTTTCTTATCTATTCATTCTTTCTCTCTCTCTCCCTTTTCTCTCTTATTTTGTGTTAACTTCTTAAAGCTTTCCAGCATGTACCTGACTATGGTGAAAGACTTCTTTCCCCATTTACTTTTTTTCTGATGTCACTTTCATCTTTGTAGTGGATTTATTTTTCTTTTCCATTTCTTTCCAGATCTTGTTGAGCTCATTTTGATCACTTTTGGTTGTCTCATCATCTTATTTTAATTTATCAACATCTCTTATTTTATCTCCCTTTTCAGGAAAAATGTGTTTTCATTACTTTTTCCTGGCACTGTGGAAAACTATATGAACTCATTTGTCTCCTGGAGTAATTATTATTCGCCTGATATATGCTTACCCTTTTATTTTGTTCATTACCTTTTTCTCCTTCTGATTTTTTTCTCTCCGTTATCTTAGTAGTTACTCTTTTACTATCCTGTTTTTAAAAAATTTTATTGGAGTATAGTTGATTTACAATATTGTATTAGCTTCTGCTGTACAGCAAAGTAAATCAGTTATACATATACATATATCAACTCTTTTTTTTAGGTTCTTTCCCCACATAGGTCATTACAAATTATTGAGTAGAGTTCAGGTCCTTATTCGTTATCTATTTTATATGTAGAAGTGTGTATATGTCAATCCAAATCTTCCAATTTATCTCTCCCCCCCGTACACCCTGGTAACCATAAATTTGTTTTCTACATCTGTAACTCTGTTTCTGTTTTGTAGATAAGTTCATTTGTATCCTTTTTTTAGATTCCACATATAAGCGATAATCATATGATATTTGTCTTTCTCTGACTTACTTCACCCACTATGACAATCTCTAAGTCCATCCATGTTGCTGCAAATGGCATTATTTTATTCTTTTTTATGGATGAGTCATATTCCATTCTATCTAGGTGCCACACCTTTATCCATTCTTCTGTCGTTGGACATTTAGGTTGTTTCCATGTCCTGTCTACTGTAAATAGTGCTGCAGTGAACATTGGAGTACATGTATCTTTTTGAGTTACGGTTTTCTCCACATATATGCCCAGGAGTGGTATTGCTGGATCATATGGTAGCTCTATTTTTATCTTTTTAGGGAACCTCCACACTGTTCTCCATAGTGGCTGTACCAATTTACATTCCCACCAACAGTGTAGGAAGCTTCCCTTTTCTCCACACCCTCTCCAGCATTTATTGTTTGTAGATTTTTTGATGATGGTCATTCTGATCAGTGTGAGGTGATACCTCATTGTAGTTTTGATTTGCATTTCTCTAATAATTAGTGATGTTGAACATCTTTTCATGTGCTTTTTGGCCATCTGTATGTCTTTGTTCTTCTGATTTTTATAAATGTCAATGTCTGTGCATAGGTGTTATGCTGATACCATTTTGTTCATTATAAATATGCAATTGGGGTATTTAGCTACATGCTGGGAAAGACTGTGGGGAATGCAGGAGGAGCATGAGCTGGAATGGTCTGAAACATATAGGGTGGTTAGTTGCCCAAAGCTTTCTTATCAAATCTTATATGCCCTCTGTTCTGAAGACCCATTTCCACTGGGATTTTGCTGCCCAGATGGTTTGTGAGTCTCCTGAAGAATCCCAACCAGTTATAGAAGCTTGTGTTGTGATCTGGCGACTTTCTGGGGATCTGGTCCCCTTTGTCCTTCACTGGGAAGCATTTCAGCTACATCCCGTAACCAGGAGCCTGAATTATAAATAACAAGGTGATGTGCCTTCAGTTTCTTTTTTTTCTTTCTCTTCCAATTACCTGCCATTCTCCACTCTTGCATTCATTCTGTCCTGGGTGGCCAGTAGGATTAAATCACAGACTCAAAGAATAAAGAAAAGCTATACCAAAGGAACTTTACAGTGGGAAATTGTAGAGACAGAAATGTTAGAAAACTTCAAATTTGGAGCTATGATTGATGTTTCTGCTTCCTGAGAATGATGTTCTACTTGATTTATATTGATTTCACAATATATTATAAAGGTAGGATGGGACTCAGCATTCCCACTGAAGAACATAGCTATAAGCTGGTGAAGGGAAATTCTTAAAAATCCTCACACCAGATACTAGCATGAAATGTATGGATGCTGTTCTCAGAATCAGTGAAAAAGTGTATCTTCCTGTGTGAATGTGGATACTGGCTATCATAATGAGTTTATCCTTGGAGTTATTTTAGTTCTCAGGCTTGCTTCTGTGGCAGTCAGGTATACCACAGAATTCTTGGGTTACTAATTATTGGTGACCCTGGCTGTTTTAAACATGGATGAATCAATTGTGCCTCTCTTCTGTCTTCCATCTCAGCAAGTTCAATCAGGTCTTAGGAAGTCACTGTGACATGGTGACCAGTGTACAGGGCTTTCACTGAATAGGATAAGCGTGAGTTCAGATAACTCAGTTCATAACATATAGGGTTTGTTCAGATGATAGTTCTCAGTCTTTGCTAAACTTTGTTTCTATTCATTGTATTTTATAATTAAGTTTGGAGGAAAAAATATTTTAAAATATATAAGCTAAAACAACAGGAAAAAAGATATGTCCAGCCAATCCCACTACCATGCATAAGCACATTAATTTGTTATGTACATTCTTTTATATTTTATTTGAATATACATTACAGATTATTTTTAATTTTCCTTTTTCATAAAAATATATAGCAAATAACGAATTTCTTTCTATACCAACCTACTTCCTTTTACAACAGTATATCTTTTTTCTTTTGTAAGCATCATTTTATTTTATTTATTTATTTTTTGACATCTTTACTTTTAAGGCTCATAGTACAGCAGTTCATCATATTTTTAATGTATTTTTCTTATCCAGTGTTTACTTTTTTTTTTTTTTTTTTTTTTTTTTGGTACGCGGGCCTCTCACTGTGTGGCCTCTCCCCTTGCAGAGCACAGACTCCGCACAGACTCCGGACGCGCAGGCTCAGCGGCCATGGCTCACAGGCCTAGCCGCTCCGCGGCATGTGGGATCTTCCCGGACTGGGGCACGAACCCATGTCCCCTGCATCGGCAGGCGGACTCTCAACCACTGCGCCACCAGGGAAGCCCCCCAGTGTTTATTTTTACTTTAGGGATTTCCCCCTTGTTTGTCATTTTATACAGTCTTGCAAAGAATATTTTGCTTCATCATTTAATGAAGTAAACTTAGAAGTAGAACTTTAGGTTAAAGGGAATACGTTAATACTTCTATTACATTTCAGCAAATTGCCTTCTACAAAATTTGCACTGGTTTGTAATTCAGTTTATGTGAGGCTGTGTATGACCTTGCTTCATTTCTGGCACTAGTGGTTAATCAATAGTTATATCTTAGCCAAAAGTCAGAAACTGAACATGGGGCGGCTTTGTTTTTTGAAGCTTCACTTTTTGAATTATTATAAGTAAGAAAATATCATTATAAATTTAACAGTGATTTACCATTATTTTTAATTACTCCTGCAAATCCTTTCACCATTTTTTCTACTAGAGTCCTGTTTTTTAAAAAATAAATGTGTGAGATTGTATATGTGTGTGTACATCTATATATACACATACATACACATATATGCAAATATATCATGTAATCTCTCTCTGACATTGACCCTTCTTTGTTAAATATATCTTTCATTTTGTCACTTGCTTTTAAATTTTGCTCACAGCATTTTGTATTAAGAAAAGTGTTAGTTTTTAGGTGATAACATCTATCAGTATTTTATATTATGGTTTCAGAGTCTACTCTCATAACATGAAATACTTTCAGCAATCCAAAATTACATCTCTGCTTTCATTTTTTATAAATATATTTTATTGCAATTGGATATTAATACATCTATACTTAATTTGATGTTAGATAGAATTCTAACATACCTCCTCAGCTTGTCCAAACACAATTTATTGAATTATTTTCCCCATTGCTTGAAATTCCAATTGTATTATGTAATAAGTTGTCATAATAAGTTCTTGGATCTATTTCTCAACCGCATAGTCATTTTCACTGCTCTGTTTGTCTTTTTCTGCACCAAATTCTGCCTTCATTCTTCTTTCTTATTCCCAAAGTTTCAAGTTTGGTCTTTTATTTTTTTCTTGAAAATGAGCTATAGAATAATTTTGTCAAGTTCCTCATGTAATCTCAATGAATTTTTAAGTAAACTTATGTTAAGAGTGTAAGGATTGTTGAGATTCTTTTTTTTTTTTGCATGTGGATTTCTAGTTGTTCCAGTACTATATTTTGAAAAGACGCAACTCCATTACATTGTAATGCTCCATTGTGTTGCCTTTGCTCCTTGTTCAATGATCAGTTGACTATATATATATATATTTAGTTTTATGTACTTATTTTTTTTATACAGCAGGTTCTTACCAGTTATATTTTTAAATTAATTTTTATTGCAGTATAGTTGATTTACAATGTTGTGTTAGTTTCTGCTGTACAGCAAAGTGAATCACTTATAAATATACATATATCCCCTCTTTTTTAGATTCTATTCCCATATAGGCCATTACAGAGTATTGAGTAGAGTTCCCTATGCTATACAGTAGGTTCTTATTAGTTATCTGTTTTACATATAGTAGTGTGTATATGTCAGTCCCAATCTCCCAACAGTTGACTTTATTTATGTGAATCTATTTCAGGGCTCTCTATTCTGTTCCATTCATCAGTTTGTCTATTCCTTTATTAATACCATACTGTCATCATTACTGTAGCATTATAGTAAGTTTTTTTTCTTTAACATCTTTATTGGGGTATAATTGCTTTACAATGGTGTGTTAATTTCTGCTTTATATCAAAGTGAATCAGCTATACACATCCCCATATCGCCTCTTTCTTGTATCTCCCTGCCACACTCCCTACCCCTCCCCTCTAGGTGGTCACAAAGCTCCCAGCTGAACTCCCTGTGCTATGTGGCTGCTTCCCACTAGCTATCTGTTTTACATTTGGTAGTATATATAAGTCCATGCCACTCTCTCATTTCATCCCAGCTTACACTTCCCCTTACTCGTTTCCTCAAGGCCATTCTCTACATCTGTGTCTTTATTTCTGTCCGGCCCCTTGGTTCTGCAGAAACGTTTTTTTTTTTTATTCCATATATGTGTGTTAGCACGCGGTATTTGTTTTTCTCTTTCTGACTTACTTCACTCTGTATGACAAGACTCTAGGTCCATCC
>NC_041231.1:53603438-53605812 GCF_002837175.3 Physeter macrocephalus | reverse complement strand
TATATGTACCACATCTTCTTTATCCATTCATCTGTTAATGGACACTTAGGTTGCTTCCATGTCCTGGCTATTGTAAATAGAGCTGCACTGAACGTTGTGGTACATGACTCTTTTTGAATTATGGTTTTCTCAGGGTATATGCCCAGTAGTGGGATTGCTGGGTCATATGGTAGTTTTATTTTTAGTTTTTTAAGGAACCTCTGTACTGTTTTCCATAGTGGCTATATCAATTTACATTGCCAGCAACAGTGCAAAGAGGGTTCCCTTTTCTCCACACCCTCTCCAGCATTTATTGTTTGTAGATATTTTGATGATGGCCATTCTGACCCGTGTGAGGTGATACCTCACTGTAGTTTTGATTTGCATTTCTCTAATGATTAGTGATGTTGAGCATTCTTTCATGTGCTTGTTGGCAATCTGTATATTTTCTTTGGGGGAATGTCTGTTTAGGTCTTCTGCCCTCTTTTGGATTGGGTTGGTTTTTTTTTATATTTAGTTGCATGAGCTTCTTGTAAATTTGGGACGTTAATCCTTTGTCAGTTGCTTCATTTGCAAATATTTTCCCCCATTCTGATGGTTGTCTTTTTGTCTTGTTTATGGTTTCCTTTGCTGTGCAAAACCTTTTAAGTTTCATTATATCCCATTTGTTTATTTTTGTTTTTATTTTATATGTACCTGTCCAGTTTTCCCAGTTCCACTTATTGAAGAGGCTGTCTTTTCTCCATTGTATATTCTTGCCTCCTTTATCAAAGATAAGGTGACCATATGTGCATGGGTTTACCTCTGGGCTGTCTATCGTGTTCCATTGATCTATATTTCTGTTTTTTGTGCCAGTACCATACTGACTTGATTACTGTAGCTTTGTAGTATAGTCCGAAATCCGGGAGCCTGATTCCCCCAGTTCCGTTTTTCTTTCTCAAGATTGCTTTGGCTATTTGGGGTCTTTTGTGTTTCCATACAAATTGTGAGATTTTTTTGTTCTGGTTCTGTGAAAATGCCATTGGTAGTTTGAGAGGTATTGCATTGAATCTGTAGATTGCTTTGGGTACTAGAATCATTTTCACAATGCTGATTCTTCCAATCCAGGAACATGGTGTATATCTCCATATGTCTGTATCATCTTTAATTTCTTTCATCAGTGTCTTATAGTTTTCTGCATACAGATCTTTTGTCTCCTTAGGTATGTTTATTCCTAGGTATTTTATTCTTTTTGTTGCAGTAGTAAGTGGGAGTGTTTCCTTAATTTCTCTTTCAGATTTTTCATCATTAGTGTATAGGAATGCCAGAGATTTCTGTGCATTAATTTTGTATCCTGCTACTATACCACATTCATTGATTAGCTCTCGTAGTTTTCTGGTAGAGTCTTTAGGATTCTCTATGTATAGTATCATGTCATCTGCAAACAGTGACAATTTTACTTCTTCTCTTATGATTTGGATTCCTTTTATTTCTTTTTCTTCTCTGATTCTGTGGCTAAAACTTCCAAAACTATGTTGAATAATAGTGGTGAGAGTGGACAACCTTGTCTTGTTCCTGATCCTTTAGGACATGGTTTCAGTTTTTCACCATTGAGAACGATGTTGGCTGTGGGTTGTCATATATGGCCTTTATTTTGTTTAGGTAAGTTCTCTCTATGCCTACTTTCTGGAGGGTTTTTATCATAAAGGGGTGTTGAATTTTGTCAAAATCCTCTTCTGCGTCTATTGAGATGATCATATTGTTTTTATCCTTCTATTTGTTAATATGGCTTGTCACATTGACTGATTTGCATATATTGAAGAATCCTTGCATTCCTGGGATAAAACCCCACTTGATCATGGTGTATGATCCTTTTAATGTGTTTTTGGATTTTGTTTGCTAGTATTGTTTTGAGGCGCTCATGATCCTTTGTATTTCTGCAGTATCAGTTGTTACTTCTCCTTTTTCATTTTTAATTCTGTTGATTTGAGTCTTCTCCCTTTTTTTCTTCATGAGTCTGGCTATTGTTTATCAATTATTTTTTTATCTTCCCAAAGAACCAGCTTTTAGTTTTATTGATCTTTGCTATGGTTTCCTTCATTTCTTTTTCATTTATTTCTGATCTGATCTTTATGATTTCTTTCCTTCTAACTTTGGGGTTTTTTTGTTCTTCCTTTTCTACTTGCTTTAGTTGTAAGGTTAGTTTCTTTAATTGAGATGTTTCTTGTTTCTGGAGGTAGGATTGTATTGCTGTAAACTTCCCACTTAGAACTGCTCTGCTGTATCCCATAGGATTTGTGTCATCGTGTTTTCATTGTCATTTGTTTGTAGGTATTTTTAAATTTCCTCTCTGATTTCTTCAGTGACCTCTTGGTTATTTAGTAGTGTATTGTTTAGCCTCCATGTGTTTGTATTT
>NC_041231.1:53547627-53595527 GCF_002837175.3 Physeter macrocephalus | reverse complement strand
GTTTGATAGAATTCACCTGTGAAGCCATCTGGTCCTGGGCTTTTGTTTGTTGGAAGATTTTTAATCACAGTCTCAGTTTCAGTGCTTGTGATTGGTCTGTTTATATTTCCTATTTCTTCCTGGTTCAGTCTCAGAAGGTTGTGCTTTTCTAAGAATTTGTCCATTTCTTCCAGGTTGTCCATTTTTTTGGCATATAGTTGCTTGTAGTAATCTCTCATGATCCTTTGTATTTCTGCAGTTTCAGTGGTTACTTCTCCTTTTTCGTTTCTCATTCTATTGATTTGAGTCTTCTCCCTTTTTTCCTTGATGAGTCTAGCTCAGTGACCTCTTGGTTATTTAGTAGTGTATTGTTTAGCCTCCATGTGTTTGTATTTTTCACAGATTTTTTCCTGTGATTGATATCTAGTCTCATAGCATTGTGGTCAGAAAGAATACTTGATACAATTTCAGTTTTCTTAAGATATGATCTATCTTGGAGAATTTTCCATTAGCACTTGGGAAGAAAGTGTATTCTGTTGTTTTGGGATGGAATGTCCTATAAATATCAATTAAGTGCATCTTGTTTAATGTATCCTTTAAAGCTTGTGTTTCCTTATTTATTTTCATTTCGGATGATCTGTCCATTGGTGAAAGTGGGGTGTTAACATCCCTCCTGTGATGGTGTTACTGTCGATTTCCCCTTATGGCTGTTAGCGTTTGCCTTATATATTGAGGTGCTCCTGTGTTGGGTCCATAAATATTTATAATTGTTATATCTTCTACTTGGATCAGTCCCTTGATTATTATATAGTGTCCTTCTTTGTCTCTTCTAATAGTCTTTATTTTAAAGTCTATTTTGTCTGATATGAGAATTGCTACTCCAGCTTTCTTGTGATTTCTTCTTGCATGGAATATCTTTTTCCATCCCCTCACTTTCAGTCTGTATGTGTCCCTAGGTCTGAAGTGGATCTCTTGTAGACAGCATATATATGGGTCTGTTTTTGTATCCATTTAGACAGTCTGTGTCTTTTAGTGGGAGCATTTAATCCATTTTCATTTAAGGTAGTTATTGATATGTATGTTCCTATTACCATTTTCTTAATTGTTTTGAGTTTGTTATTGTAGGTCTTTTCCTTCTCTTCTGTTTCCCGTCTGGAAAAGTTCCTTTAGCATTTGCTGTAAAGTTGGTTTGGTGGTGCTGAATTCTCTTACCTTTTGCTGTCTGTAACGGTTTTAATTTCTCCGTCAAATCTGAATGAGATCCTTGCTGGGTAGAGTAGTCTTCGTTGTAGGTTTTTCCCATTCATCATTTTAAATATGTTCTGCCACTCACTTCTGGCTTGCAGAGTTTCTGCTGAAAGATCAGCTGTTAACCTTATGGGGATTCCCTTGTATGTTATTTGTTGTTTTTCCTTTGTTGTTTTTAATATTTTTTCCTTGTATTTACTTTTTGATAGTTTGATTGATATGTGCTTGGTGTGTTAGTCCTTGGATTTACCCTGTATGGGGCTCTCTTCACTTCCTGGACTTGATTGACTATTTTCTTTCCCATATTAGGGAAGTTTTCAACTATAATCTCTTCAAGTGTTTTCTCAGTCCCTTTCTTTTCTTCTTCTGGGACCCCTATAATTCGAATATTGGTGCTAATGTTGTCCCAGAGGTCTCTGAGACTGTTGTCGGTTCTTTACATTCTACTTTCTTTATTCTGCTCTACAGTGGTTATTTCCACTCTTTTATCTTCCAGGTCACTTGTACGTTCTTCTGCCTCAGTTATTCTGCTATTGATTCCTTCTAGAGAATTTTTAATTCCATTTATTATGTTTTTCATCGTTGTTTGTTTGTTCTTTAGTTCTCCTAGGTCCTTGTTAAACATTTCTTGTATGTTCCCCATTCTATTTCCAAGATTTTGGATTATCTTTACAATCATTACTCTGAATTCTTTTTCAGGTAGACTGCCTATTTCCTCTTCGTTTGGTCCAGTGAGTTTTTGCCTTGCTCCTTCATCTGCTGTGTATTTCTCTGTCTTCTCATTTTGCTTAACTTACTGTGTTTGGGGTCTCCTTTTCGCAGGCTGAAGGTTCGTAGTTCCCGTTGTTTTTAGTATCTGCCTCGGTTCTTTACATTCTACTTTCTTTATTCTGCTCTACAGTGGTTATTTCCACTCTTTTATCTTCCAGGTCACTTGTACGTTCTTCTGCCTCAGTTATTCTGCTATTGATTCCTTCTAGAGAATTTTTAATTCCATTTATTATGTTTTTCATCGTTGTTTGTTTGTTCTTTAGTTCTCCTAGGTCCTTGTTAAACATTTCTTGTATTTTCCCCATTCTATTTCCAAGATTTTGGATTATCTTTACAATCATTACTCTGAATTCTTTTTCAGGTAGACTGCCTATTTCCTCTTCGTTTGGTCCAGTGAGTTTTTGCCTTGCTCCTTCATCTGCTGTGTATTTCTCTGTCTTCTCATTTTGCTTAACTTACTGTGTTTGGGGTCTCCTTTTCGCAGGCTGAAGGTTCGTAGTTCCCGTTGTTTTTAGTATCTGCCCCCAGTGGCTAAGTTTGGTTCAGTGGGTTGTGTAGGCTTCCTGATGGAGGGGACTGCTGCCAGTTTTCTGGTGGATGAGGCTGGATCTTGTCTTTCTGGTGGGCAGGACCGTGTCCGGTGGTGTATTTTGAGGTGTCTGTGAACTTATTATGATTTTAGGCAGCCTCTCTGCTAATGAGTGGAGTACAACTCCAAGTAGAACTTCCTGTCTTGCTAGTTTTTTAGCATAGGGTGTCCAGCTCTGTAGCTTGCTGTTTGTTGAGTGGAGCTGCGTCTTAGCGTTGACATGGAGGTCTCTGGGAGAGCTTTCGCCATTTGATACTACGTGGAGCTGGGAAGTTCCTGGTGGACCAATGTCCTGAACTCGGCTCTCCCACTTCAGAGGCTTGGGCTTGACACCCAGCCAGATCACCAAGACCCTGTCATCCACATGGCTCAGAAGAAAAGGGAGAAAAAAAGAGAGAAAGAAGAAAAAAAATAAAGTTATTAAAATAAAAAAAATATTAAAAATAGTTTTAAAGTAATAACAAAAAAAAGAAAGAAAGAAGAGAGCTACCAAACCAAAAATCAAATCTATCTATGATAACAGTGCTAAAAACTATACCAAAAAAATCCAGACTGACAGAACTCTAGGACAATTGGTAAAAGTATAGTTATACAGACAAATCACACAAAGAGGCATACACATACACACTCACAAAAGGAGAAAATGCAAAAAAAAAAATATATATATATATATAAAATAGGAAGAGAGCAACCAAATGAGTAAACAAATCTACCAATGATCATAAACTCTAAATACTAAACTAAGATAAACATAAAACCAGAAATAAATTAGCTGCAGAAAGCAAACCCCAAATCTCCTGTTTCTCCCAAAGTCCACTGCCTCAATTTTGGGATGCTTCGTTGTCTATTCAGGTATTCTAGAGATGCAGGGAACATCAAGTTGATTGAGGAGATTTAATCCGCTGCTCCTGAGGCTGCTGGGAGAGATTTCCCTTTCTCTTCTTTGTTCGCACAGCTCCTGAGGTTCAACTTTGGATTTGGTCCCTGCATGTAGGTCGCCTGAGGGCATCTGTTCTTCGCTCAGGCAGGAAGGGGTAAAAGTAGCAGCTGATTAGGGGGCTCTGGCTCACTCAGGCCAGGGAGAGGGAGGGGTACGGAATGTGGGGTGAACCTGTGATGGCAGAGACGAGTGTGACGTTGCACCATCCTGAGGCGCACCATGTGTTCTCCCGGGGAAGTTGTCCCTGGGTCACGGGACCCTGGCAGTGGCAGGTGGCACAGGCTGCTGGGAGGGGAGGTGTGGATAGTGACCTGTGTTTGCACACAGGCTTTTTGCTGGCTGCAGCAGCAGCCTTCGCATTTCATGCGCCATCTGTGGGGTCCGCGCTGGTAGCCATGGCTCGCGCCCATCTCTGGAGCTCGTTTAGGCGGTGCTCTGAATCCCCTCTCCTTGCGCACCAGGAAACAATGGTCTCTTGCCTCCTAGGCAGGTCCAGACTTTTTCCCGGACTCCCTCCTGGCTAGCTGTGGCGCACTGGTCCCTTCAGGCTGTGTTCACGCAGCCAACCCCAGTCCTCTCCCTGGGATCCGACCAAAGCCCGAGCCTCAGCTCCCAGCCCCAACCCGTCCTGGCGGGTGATAAAACAAGCCTCTCAGGCTGGTGACTGCTGGTCGGCAGTGATCCTCTGTGCGAGAATCTCTCTGCTTTGCCCTCTACACCCCTGTTGCTGCACTCTCCTCCATGTCTCCGAAGCTTCCCCCTTCCGCCACCCCCCGTCTCCACCAGTGAAGGGGCTTCCTAGTGTGTAGAAACTTTTCCTCCTTCACAGCTCCCTCCCAGAGGGGCAGGTCCCTTCCCTATTCTTTTGTCTCTCTTTTTTCTTTTTTCTTTTGCCCTGCCCAGGTACTTGGGGAGTTTCTTGCCTTTTGGGAAGTCGGAGGTCTCCTGCCCGTATTCAGTAGGTGTTCTGTAGGAGTTGTTCCACATGTAGATGTATTTCTGATGTATTTGTGGGGAGGAAGATGATCTCCACCTCTTACTCCTCCGCCATCTTGAAGGTCTCCCCTATAGCAAGTCTTAACATCAGGTAATGCCACTCTTCCAACTGTGTTCTCATTTAATATTGTGTAAGAGTTGCAGTACTGATAAGGCTCTTTCTACCTTGATTTAACTATATTGTTAATCCACCAGGGATTCCAGATGAGAACTGGGTGGATATATTGGGTCCCTTCTCCTTGCCAGGATCTGTACTCTATTTTTTTCAATCCCCAGCACTATGAGACTGCTGAAATTCTGCTCTGTTTTTCAACCATTGTCTGAATAGCTTCTAGGGCCTCTTGCCCTGGGAAACTTAAGTATCAGCAACTGTTTAGAGAAAAAGAGTCCAAAAATATTGCACTCACTTCTCACTTCCCTTCTTTCTGGGATGTTGGGCTCTTGCATCTTGGATGCCTTGACCAGAAATGCAATTTTTGCTTCCCAGTCATATGGGGTTGCTATAAAGTCTTCTGATTCTGTGACTCTAAGCAGCAACCCTCTCCTCAAATTCTCAGCTTCTCTCCATAGATTAACTGGGAAAATTCCCTGAAGGGAAAAGTGGTACTTAGAAACTTGGGCATAGAGAATTTTACAACTCTCTCAAACTGATCAGATGACAACTCTCCTATCTTCTTTATGAGAAAAGGAATATATTCAGTTAACATGCATATATATATACACATATATGTATATATATATATACTTTTCATATATATATGTATACATATATATGAAAAATAAAGCTCAGACAGGTAATTTTTGTTGAATAGTGTCACATAGTATATTGGGAGAAGGGCGAGAAAATACAAATACTGTAACTCTCTAAACTTGTGGCTATCTTTTCTAATATTTCTCATTTTTCTAATGCCTACCATTTTAAAATACTTTTTTCTAAATTGAGCTGCAGGTGGAAAACTCTTGATTTTAACAGTTCAAAGGTATACGTCTGAGGTGGGTCATATTGGAGACTGGCACTCCTCAGTGGATGGGACTTAGACACCTCCTACCAGGGAAAGAATCATTTGTAAATACCTCTGTGTGCAGCTGTGCAAGGGGCTCCTGAAGTAAGGCTGTTTTTTTTTTATTAAGGAGTCTTTGTGGCAGCAAAGCAGTCATCAGCTTATGCAGATTCCTCTGGGTATAGAAAAGGGACATTTTAAGTTGCCTATTAGTTTATTATTGCTGAAAGAAAGAAAAGAGAGCGTAAAGGGAGATGGGGGTAGGGAGAATTAAGGATCTAATAACAGTGAGAGCTCACTGCCCAGGTTGTGTCTCTTGCTGTGTTTGAATGATTGTTCTTTCTCGACAGCCTTGCACTTGGCTATTTTTAGCATCTCTTTAATAATTGAGCTGTAGCAATTGTGCTCAGCATCTGGAACAGGCAGGGAAAATAGCATCTCAAAGAAGTAGTGCAGCAGGGTCATAATTTAAGTCAAGCTGCATTATGAAGCATACCTTTCTCAAAGGTAGAATGCTGAGCTGAGGTGAAAAAAAAAATTGAGAAGAGTAGAAAGAGAGAAAGACAAAATGAAGTGATAGGTGGGGAGGTTTTTGTTTTTCTGATTTTTTTATGCAAGCCTGAGAAGGTGCCCCATTGGACAGATTCTTTTGATGGTAAAGAAGGTGGGGCGGAGGGCCTTGTACCTTATGTCCAGATGAGACAGGGAGACTGAGGTTGCCAGCAGCATTGATGTTGTCCTCTTTCCCAGGGCTGCACAGGGAAACGTGTCTCTGCAGGATACCAGGAACCTAGACGTGGGAGTGGCATGAAGCTAAAAAGTTGAGAGAGGAAACTTTGGCCAGTGACATAGCAACCTACTGATGAGGAAGGGGCCACCTCACAGTCCCTGTTGTTTTTCTGTCCTGAAAGGCTGTGTGCAAGGAGCACACACTTTGGAAGATACAGTTGGGTTTTCCAAAGCCCAGTTCTCAGATTCATCATGAAATACCTGATTTAGGTCCTTACGGCAGTGGGCATGGCGCACACCTCACTTTGTCGAACTCTTTGACTTTGCATTGCTGGCTTCTTCTAGGCAGGGTTTGTAGAGCCCAGAGTGAAATGGACACTTAATAAGTGGAGACTTAATAAGTGCCATATGCCTGGTCCATGGAGACATTCAACCTGAGTAATTCAAGTAACCTTAACAAAAAAACAAATAAACAATCTAAATAGTCAAGGGTGTCTCCAATTAATTAAATGATCAAACTAACTAGACAGCTGCCAAATTGTAACCGAGCAGAACCCTATGGGGACTTCCCAAGACTAACCCCTCCCCCGTATACTCTGCTGTAACTCTTCTCTGAAGCACCTAGATAACAGTGTGTGATGCACATTTCCTGAGTTGTTTTACACATGCTAAAACCCCCACCAAATGGAAGAAGTTAACTGTTGTACTTGATGACCAGGAGCACATAGCCCCCAGACCTGCGGGAGGCCAAGGATTGTTACTGTTAACCCCTGTGACGCTGCCCTGTTACGTCACCATCAACCAACCAATCAGAGAATTGTGCACAGGCTGATCACATACTCTACGACCCCAGTCTCCCTCATCTTACCTTTGAAAATGTCTCCCTGAGGCTGGGATTAACATACACACACTACTGTGTATAAAATAGATAACCAACAAGGACCTACTGTATAGCACAGGGAACTAAAAACTAAAGTCAGTATTTTGTGACAACCTATATGGGAAAAGAATATATATATATATATATATATATAACTGAATCGCTGTGCTGTACACCTGATACATGAAGTCAACTATACTTCAATAAAAAATTTTTTTAAATAATAATACATTCAAACAGGACAAAAGCCAAAAAAGAAAAAAAGGCCTCCCTGAAACCCATTGGGGAGTTTGGGCTTTTTGAGCACTAGCTGTCTTGAACTCCTTGTTTAGCACCCTGCAATAAACGCTGTGCTTTCCTTCACCACAGTCCAGTAGATTGGCTTTATTGCACACAGGCAAGCGGACCCAAGTTTGGTTTGGTAGCAAAATTGCTTCTGTCCCCTTTTGAGGAGGCAGAGATTGCTAAAGATTGACCAGGTTGTGAGCTGTCTTCCTCAGCACTTCAAACTTTTTGCCTCTTGTGTTTCCCCTCTTTTTTCCTTTGCCTTGCTGTATTCTGGTCTTCACTATTTCCACTTATTTTCCTTGCCTTCCTTCTTCACTGCATTTCCCTCTGCCTTTTGATGTCCCCTCTGCTTTCTAGCAGGGCTTTAGACTGGAGCCTTAGGCAATAGGAGAAAGTTTCTAAAGTGAGCTCAGTTGGTGACATTCCATCCAGTAGAGGTCAATGTGACAAAGGGAATTCCACAGACACCTGGGCATATAGGCACAGCCCATCAGCACAATATAGGGAAGGGGAATGACCTGTGATTGCTTCCCCACCAGCACCTTTAATTATCAGAATAGCCATTTGCTTTAGCACTCGTCTTCAGGAACTTTGAAATAGAAAGACAATGTAAAGAAGAAATTCTTTTCATATATTTCTTAAACCTCAGAGTCAGTGTTAACTCATGCTTTCTTCTAAACTGAAAAAAACAAAACGAAAGGTCTGACATACAGATTTAAATACCTGACATATATTTTAGGTCTTCAGGAGGTAAAAAACGGTGTCATAAATTTGAACAACAATCAAAAGAATCAAGTTGGATCAGAGTGAAATCTGGTACATATCAAAGCTCACTTTTTTCATGTGAATTCATTCTGCGATAATTGGTATGGAAGGGAGGAACAATTGGATAGGATTGCTTGCCTGGAAAACACTTAGTAGATACAAAGAAGACCAGGGTATATGTGTAGGATAGTCTTTGGATTGTGTGTGTGTGTGTGTGTGTGTGTGTTTTCTGTCTGAGTTGTTCAACACACAGAGCATGCAGTGCTGTGTTCTCACAGGCAGGGAGAGATATCCATACATCATTACACTTTCAGGCATTTAGGAGAATGCCAGTGTGCAACTTCACAGGCTTTCCTGAAGGTCCACTGCAGCAGCCAATTGGATCCATGAAATTGAAAATGAGATCTGATGGGTTTGGAGGGATTAGAACTTCAGAGAGAGAACTTGTCCTCTCTAAATTACCTGACACTAGCCACAGAATTTAATTGTACCCTATGTTACTTTCCTAGAGCTTTTGGAATAAACATCCACAAACAGTGGCTTACAACGACAAAAATTTATCCTATCACAGTTTTGGAGGCCAGAAGTTCAAAATCAGTCTCACTTGGCATAAATCAAGCTGTTAGCAGGGCCAGGTTCCCTCCAGAATCTCTAGCGGGGGGATTTCTTCCTTGCATCTCTCAACTTATGTTAGTGAAAGCAAGCAGGACTCTGTGGGGCTCCAGGGTACAAATCCTTTCTGCCCCCCACCCCCGCCACCACTTCATGTTTATAGGAAATAGGCTTCATTCAGCCTCCTAGACCTTCCCTGAGTTCCAAAGGCACTTGCTAATCAGGGAAGGGAGAGGATGCAGGAACAAGGGAGGAACAGTCCAGAAACAATAATGCAGCCACCCTGGGGCAGGGTCCTGGTTCCTCCTCAAGGGATATACATAATAACACCTTTGAGTTCTTCTGCTGGAACTCAGGCCCCCACCCAGGTGAGAGGGTGGTAACTTCAGGCTGAGCACAAGATTCCTGGACACCACCCTGTTACCTCACTACCAACCAATCAGAAGAAAGCCACACACCCTGCAGCCCTTACCCCAAATTTTGCCTATAAAAACTTCTCCCCCAAAACCATCAGAGAGTTCCGGATTGTTGAGCACAAGCCACCCTTTCTCCTTGCTTGGCCCTGCAGTACACCTTCCTCTGCTCCAAACTCCAACATTTTGGTTTGTTTGGCCTCACTGTGCATTGGGCATATGAACTTGTGTTTGGTAACACCATAAACCTGTGCTGGATTTTTTCAAGCAAACACCAGCATACACAGTCCCTTCATTTACAGAAAGAAGATAAAATAAATGAAAGGGGGAGAAGGTAAAAGAAGACAGAAAATGTATGTGTATAGATACGCATGTGTATTTCACATATAAATACACACAAGTTAAACTGGATAAATTATGTTATTTTAATAGTAAAAAAAGTTAAAAGAAGAGTAGACAGGGGAGAGATTTGTGCTCAGCTGTACAGTAAACTATGTTCCAATAATCTTATAATAAAAACAGTAAATCACAACCCGACAGTAGGAAACATAATCTTTTTTTCTCTGATTTTTTAGTGTCCTGTGTTATGTTTTTTTTTACTGACCTTACTTATTAAAGATAAAATAAATGAAAGGGGGAGAAGGTAAAAGAAGACAGAAAATGTATGTGTATAGATACGCATGTGTATTTCACATATAAATACACACAAGTTAAACTGGATAAATTATGTTATTTTAATAGTAAAAAAAGTTAAAAGAAGAGTAGACAGGGGAGAGATTTGTGCTCAGCTGTACAGTAAACTATGTTCCAATAATCTCATAATAAAAACAGTAAATCACAACCCGACAGTAGGAAACATAATCTTTTTTCCTCTGATTTTTTAGTGTCCTGTGTTATGTTTTTTTTTACTGACCTTACTTATTACTACTTTAAAAAAAAATTTTACTGAAGTATAGTTGATTTACAATGTTGTTGTTCAGCAAAGTGACTCAGTTATACATATACATATATATTCTTGTTTATATTCTTTTCCACTCTGGTTTATTACAGGATATTGAATATAGTTCCCTCTGCTATGCAGTAGGACCTTGTTGTTTATTCATCGTATATACAATAGTTTGTATCTGCTAATTCCAAACTCCCAACCCTTCCCTCCCTCACCCTCCCCTCCCCCCCTGACAACCACAAGTCTGTTTTCTATGTATATCTGTGAGTCTGTTTCTGTTTCTTAGATAAATTCATTTGTATTTTAGATTCCACATGTAAGTGATATTATATTATAATAATATAATATAATAATATTATATTAATAATATAATATATAATATATATTATAATAATATAATAATAATATATAATATAATATAATATTATAATTTTAATTATATTATATTATATTTCTCTTTCTGACTTACCTCAACTTAGTATGATAATCTCTAGTTCCATCCATGTTGCTGCAAATGGCAATATTTCATTCTTTTAATGGCTGAGTAATATATAGGTGTGTGTGTGTGTGTGTGTGTGTGTGTGTGTGTGTGTGTGTGTACACCACATCTTCTTTATCCATTCATCTGTCAGTGGCCATTTAGGTTGTTTCCATGTCTTGGCTATTGTAAATAGTGCTGCTGTGAACATAGGGGTGCATGTATCTTTTTGAATTATAGTTTTGTCTGGGTATATGCCCAGGAGTGGGATTGCTGGATCATATGGCAACTCTGTTTTTAGTTTTTTTGTTTTAGTTTACTGGTTTTCATAGTGGCTGCACCAGTTTACTTCCCACCAGCAGTGTAGGAGTGTTCCCTTTTCTCCACACTCTCTCCAGCATTTATTATTTGTAGACTTTTTAATGATGGCCATTCTGACTGGTGTGTAGTGTCCTGGGTTTTACACAGTACCAGGAACTGGAGATTAGGGATGTGTGGTCCCCTGAAAACAAATCTCTATAAAAGGAACAGCTACAAATATGTAGAGTGAACTGCTGAAAAGAAGGCATGGGGATGCCCCCAAATGTCATCTATTTTTAATGTCAGCTTTTGGGAAAATTGTATC
Source organism: Physeter macrocephalus (assembly GCF_002837175.3). NCBI lineage: Eukaryota > Metazoa > Chordata > Mammalia > Artiodactyla > Physeteridae > Physeter > Physeter macrocephalus. The sequence goes on along the minus strand of NC_041231.1, from coordinate 53,584,267 downwards.
TCTGCCTTCCATTAAAATGCAGTGATTTCCTTCTTAAATACCATCTGCTCAGAGAGGATACCTGCTGAAAGAAACTGTGACTTCTGTTCTTTGACATATGCTTTGTTTTTGTTCTTGTGGGAACTGATTACTCTTTATTCTTCCTTGCAAGCAGCAGAATTTTAACCATGATACTTGACTTTTAAGCTGCTTGCATTTTTAAAAAACTAATAGCATTTTTCCTACTGATTAAGAAGCAATGTGTATTCATTATAGAGAATTGAGAAATATGGACAATTGAAAAGATGAAATCGTCCAATAATCCTAATACCCAGAGATGACCACTATTCATATTTGCTAAATTCCTTTCAAGCCTTCTTTTCATATACATATAAATATTATAAAATGCAGTAATGTTATATGGAGAGTGTTGGGTCTTATCCTTTTTAAAATAAATTTATTTATTTAATTTATTTCTTTTTGGCTGCATTGGGTATTCGTTGCTACGCGTGGGCTTTCTCTAGTTACGGCGAGCAGGGGCTACTCTTTGTTGTGGTGCATGGGCTTCTCATTGCGGTGGCTTCTCTTGTTGCAGAGCACAGGCTCCAGGCGTGCAGGGCTTCAGTAGTTGTGGCACATGGGCTCAGTAGTTGTGGCTTGCGGGCTCTAGAGCACAGGCTCAGTAGTTGTGGCGCATGGGCTTAGTTACTCCGTAGCATGTGGGATCTTCCCGGACCAGGGATCAAACCTGTGTCCCCTGCAGGCAGATTCTTAACCACTGCACCACCAGGAAAGTCCTGGTTTTTATCTTTTATACTTGACATCAAATAATGTTTTCTGAGCTTAAATATTCTTCACAATGTGATTTTAAGAATAAGATTGTTCTCCGTTAATGTATGTGGAGGGTTCTCCAGAGAAATAGAACCAATAATATATATATATTACATATTATATATTAAGAACTGTGTGTGTATGTGTATAGAGAGAGATTTATTATAAGAAATTGGCTCACATGAACATGAAGATTGGTAAAATCTGCTACCACTGGTGCAGGAGACCCAGGGAGGGCTGATGTTCAAGTTCAAAGGCCGTCAATCAGGAAGAGTCAATACTGCAGATGAAATCCAAAGGCAATCAGCTGGAGAGTTCTCTCCGACTCAAGAGAGAGTGGGTCTTTTTGTTTTAATCTGACCTTCAGTTGATTAGATGAGGCCCTCCTGTATTATGAAGAGCAATCTGCTTCACTCAAAGTCCACTGATTTCAATGTCAATCTCAGGCAAAAAGATGCTCCCAGAAACGCCGAAATAATATATGACCAACTCTCTGGGTACCTCATGGTCTAGTCAAGTTGACACATAACAGTTTACCCATCACAATGTGAATGCCTTGATTTACTTAACCAAATTTTATGAGTGAGTATTTAGTTGATTTTTAAATACATAGAACTTAACTATCAATCCTCCTTCACCCATGACAGACCCTGATATTTTATCAGGGTCTTCCTTCTAAGAATGGAGAAACAGAGCTTTTTTTTTTTTTTGCGGTACGCGGGCCTCTCCCGTTGCGGAGCACAGGCTCCGGACGCGCAGGCTCACGGCCATGGCTCACGGGCCTAGCCGCTCCGCGGCATGTGGGATCTTCCCGGACCGGGGCACGAACCCGTGTCCCCTGCATCGGCAGGTGGACTCTCAACCACTGCACCACCAGGGAAGCCTGAAACAGAGCTTTTTTAAACACAGCCACCGAGGACCCCCACTGTCAGCCAGAGTTGATGTGTCACCAGAAATGTTTCCTCTTTCTCATCCTGTGTGTTTCTGATCAAATGCTGTGAAATTATTGTCTTTCCCCAACTCCTACTCCTCTTTTACTCTGAGATGATACAGTATATGGACCATCACTGTCTTCATCATGCCCTACTACCATGCTCCTTCTTGTCAGCACCTCCTGCTTTAAGTGTAGGAGCTACAGCCTATCAAGAGGCAGTGCCTAGCAGTCTGACCATTCCTACCCTACTTCTTAAGTCTATTTTCCCCCCTGATTCTTGCTTTGAATTAATATTTTTTTAAGTGAAGATGAGGGGATAGATGTAGGAGGCACTCGAGGCATAACCATGCTCAGACATCTCAAAAAGCAACACACTTTAGGAAAAAGAGTGGGAGAGGTGTAGCAGGCATGTTATTTTTTATTATTTAGTTTTTTGACTATTTCGTCAAGGCAGAACCATGGGAGATATACCAGTTGTCTTTCTAACTGTTGCACTGCTACCCAGCCACCTCCCAAATCCTGTCATATGAAGAAAAGCCTACTTACGTCACGAAGTGCATTTCAGATACATCTGTGGCTGTGTTTTAATTTCTTATCCAGCCCAATTGACTTGATTGTTAGAATAAGTTCTCCCCAAATTCTGGACTTAGGTTTTATATCTGTGTTGGAGAGATTTCCATCTTTATTCATATTTTCATAAGTAGAGAAATCAAGAAAGACCATTTCTGAACCTGCAAATCAGGCACAATTTTAACCACTGACGTATGTTTTAAATAGGAATTCACAACACTTATCTTGTGCTGTATGCCCACTGCAATCCAGGAAGGCCAGTGACCTAACAAATTGAAGTGACTTGATAAAGTTATTTCTTAATGCTCTATTGTAGATTTTACATTTGCAAATGTAGCTAATTGTATTGAACGTGAAATCTAATTAAAACCTCATTGTACCATCTGTGTTCTTTGGTTAAAGGACATGTACTATTAAACAAGTATTGAAAAGGAGGTATTGAAAGACCTACTTAAAATTCAGTTCCTTCCATTCTCAAAGACTGGATGGTGGCAGAATGTAATACTCCATTGCTATAGCCAGTCTTTAAAAGCTCCCCAGAGCCATAGCTAATTTTCCTATTAGTTACAGACGAGAGACTGCACCACCAAATTCAATCTCACAATTTCGGCAATGGAGAAGAGAGAGAAAAAATATACACCCATGCACACCTACAGACACACACACACATACACATACATACATATATCGAGGAAAAAAGAAAACCTCAGTAATACATACACCTAACAGTTTTCCAAGGGTTTCATCTTTTCTTCCCTCACCTTGTTTAATTCAAATGAGAAGTGTTTTGTTTAACTGCAGTGTTTTAGGATTTCCTCTGCCGACAAATGGACCAACCTCTTAATAATCATAATTTCTCTTGTGTTACATGGTGCAAAAGTCAGAGAGTAGAAAAGGAAGGAAATCAATAAAGGATATTATTGGAATGAAATCCATGCATCTGCGAAAAATTAAGTGGCTACTATAGTTTAGCTCACACTAGCATGAGCTACACTTAGTTTATTCTGCCTACAATGGTCACGTGATATCTACAAAGAAATTACTGGTGTTGAATCTTAGTTGAAATGCTAAAAATCAGTTTCAATGGAAGTTTTCAGTCTCCTCTGTTAAGATTCTAAGACATATTAAGACATTTCTTCTTTGTAGGTCTTAGATTTTTGAAAAGCCCCTGGGGTGGCTTCCAGTTTATTTATATACCAGCAGCTGCAGTCATGACATCAAGATGCAATAAAACCCTCTCTCTGTAATACAGGCACCTGTTGTTAAAGAAAGAAATCTAGTACAAACAGGCAAGGGATGCTGGGTCCTAAGCGATGCTGGAAACCCTGAGAAACTAGATGTATTTTTAGGGCAGCCGGGCCAGAGTTTCAGGTATCAGTGGCCGAATGTCCCCTACTTTGGCCCTTTGTTAAACTGACCTCCTTATTCACACACAGGCAGACATCAACTTCTATGTGTAGTTCCCCCAAAAAAGTATGATGGGACAAAGTTTGTTTTCTCCTTGTTTTTGAAGCTGTGTACTCTGTTGCAGGAGACCCAGAAGCACACAACACATCCTTGACAAATATCAGTGACTGATGGGGCAACAGGAACTTTCAACCCTGAGATGATCCAGGACATTGCAATCCAATATTTTTAAACACTGGCTGTCCCAAATGAGTATCAAACAGGTTCATTGATGGCTTGGGTCTTCAAAATAGCCATGTCTGACAGGCAAAGCAGAGATTTTGTTGTGACAGTTGAGGATACTGAGGTTCACACAGGTTGAGTGATTTGCTCAAGGTCACATACCACATAGCTGGTCCAGGATGAACATCCAGCTGTCAGAGCAACTCTGAGTTCCCTGGGCACACACACAGCTGAGTTTGAATTCTGATTTATCACTTGTTGTCTCTCTGAAACTCAGTCTCCTGGTCTATACATGGTTTGATGTGGGATCAAATATAATAACCTACACCTGATACAACCAACACCAACATGAATGGCACACCCTGTACGTACTCAGGTCCTTTTCTTGGGCTCTCTTTATATGGAACTCAAACTAAAACAACATTCTGTGGTTTATAAAAATTGGAAAAATATGTAGTATTAAATGAATGCAGTTTTCAAGTGAACATTTTTCTTTCAAAGATGATATGCATGAAGGTGAAAGCAATGTAAGGGTGTATAAATGTTAGAACCATTTCTTTAAGGGTACATGATTTGTCATGGAAAAGCAAAGACTTCACCAAAGGGAACAAAAGACAAAATCAGTTGATTCTGAAATCTGACTCTTTTCTGAGATCTTCCTTGAAAAGGAATTTGAGCAAATAATTGGTCAAATAAAGGTTCAAGTCTTCTAAGTTATTTGATAGCAAAAACCAAGCACAGTAAAAGAGAGCTTTCTGCCGCTTCCCCTTCATACCTCTATTGCCTCTGCTAAGTATATAATAAAGACCTGTGATGCTTCATCTAGCTGCACAGAGATTCTTGTGAAAACAGCAAGAAAAAGGGAAGCAGCTCATATTGCTATAATTGGTGCAAACCTTGGATAGGATCGCAGTGTTCTCAGATGATTATAAATTGTGAGGCAGTGGTTTTGTTTTTTAGGTTTTTTTTTTTTTCTTTAACCTTCTGTAGTTTACTGGAACTTAAGTCAATATAATCAACATCCTGGAAATGACTGAATTTGAAGGGAAACCAGTAGGATGCTGGATTTTAAGAACAAATTCGTATGTGGATAAACAATTAACAAACCGCCATAGATATATGAACAGTTGGTCTTGCTTTCAAAAACAAAACGTCATCAGTGAATATTCACTTTCTCTTGGAGGCTTTCTGTTTAGTCTACTGATAGATGAAAAATATAAGTCAGTCATAGACGTAAAATGTGAGACTGGTGTGCCCTTAGACATCATCCAGTTCAGGCATCCCAAGTGGAGCTATTTTCACTTTCCAACCATAATTGATTGGTAATGGCTGCCTGATTAGCCATGTTCAGAAGGATTATAGGGCTTTGCGCAGAAACAGGAGAAAAGTGAGTGAGATGGATTAATAATGTTTGTGGTGGCCTGAATAGGAAGAGTGTCAGTTTACGAAGAATCCTGATTCTAACGTCCACTTCTAGAAGTCATTAATTCTTATAATGTTGGGATTTATATTATAACAAAACCATTAACTTTCTTTTCTCAGTTTCAATATTTTTAATTGAAGTATAGCTGATTTACAACGTTGTGTTAATTTCTGCTGTATAGCAAAGTGACTCAGTTTTATACACACACACACATCCTTTTTTTATGTTCTTTTCCATTATGGTTTATCATAGGATGTTGAATATAGTTCTCTGTGCTATAGAGTAGGACCTTGTTAATCCATTCTATATATAGAAGTTTACTTCTGTTAACCCCTAACTCCCACTCAACCCTCCCCTCCCCCCTCTCCCCCTCCCACCAGCCTGTTGTTCTCTATGTCCATGATTCTGTTTCTGTTTCATAGATAGGTTCATTTATGTCATATTTTAGATTCCACATGTAAGTAATATCATATGGTATCTGTCTTTCTCTTTATGACTTACTTCACTTTGTATGATAATCTCTAGGTTCATCCATGTTGCTGCAAATGGCATTATTTCATTGTTTTTTTAATATATAAATTTATTTTATTTATTTATATTTAGCTGCTTTGGTTCTTCGTTGCTGTGTGCGGCTTTCTCTAGTTGTGGTGAGCGGAGGCTACTCTTCGGTGCGGTGCGGGGGCTTCTCATTGCGGTGCTACTCTTCGGTGCGGTGCGTGGGCTTCTCATTGCGGTGGCTTCTCTTGTTGCAGAGCATGGGCTCTAGGTGCGTGGGCTTCAGTAGTTGTGGCACATGGGCCCAGCAGTTGTGGCTCGCAGGCTCTAGAGTGCAGGCTCAGTAGTTGTGGCACACAGGCTTAGTTGCTCTGCGGCATGTGGGATCTTCCCAGACCAGGGCTCGAACCCATGTCCCCTGCATTGGCAGGTGAATTCTTAACCACTGCACCACCTGGGAAGTACCTGTACTACATCTTCTTTAACCATTCATCTTTTGATGGACATTTAGGTTTTTTCCCTGTCTTGGCTATTGTGAAAAGTGCTGCTATGAACATAGGGGGCATGTATCTTTTTGAATTAGAGTTTTGTCTGGATATGCCCAGGAGTGGGATTGCTGGATCATATGGTAATTCGATTTTTAGTTTTCTGAGGAACCTCCATACTGTTCTCCATAGTGGCTGCACCAACTTACGTTCCCACCAACAGTGTAGGCAGGTTCCCTTTTCTCCACACCCTCTTCACCATTTGTTATTTGTAGACATTTTGATGATGGCCATTTTGACCAGTGTGAGGTGATACCTCATTGTAATTTTGATTTGCATTTCTCTAATAATGAGTGATGTTGAACATCTTTTCATGTGCCTGTTGGTCATCTGTATTTCTTCTTTGGAGAAATATTTATTTATGTCTTCTGCCCATTTTTTGATTGGGTTGTTTGGTTTTTGTTGTTGTTGAGTTGTATGAGCTGTTCATATATTTTAGAAATTAAGACCGTGTCAGTCGCATCATTTGCAATATTTTTTCCCATTCTGTAGGTTGTCTTTTTGTTTTGTTTGTGGTTTCCTTTGCTGTACAAAAGCTTATAAATTTGATTAGGTCCCATTTGTTTATTTTTGATTTTATATTTGTTCCCTTGGGAGACTGACCTAAGAAAACATTGGTTTGATTTATGTCAGAGAGTGTTTTGCCTATGATCTCTTCTAGGAGTTTTATGGTGTCATGTCTTATGTTTAAGTCTCTAAGCCATTTTGAGTTTATTTTTATGTATGGTGAGAGGGTGTGTTCTAACTTCATTGATTTATATGTGGCTGTCTAACTTTCCCAACACCACTTGATGAAGAGAGTGTCTTTTTCCCATTGTGTATTCTTGCCTCCTTTGTCAAAGATTAATTGACTGTAGGTGTGTGCATTTATTTCTGAGCTCTCTATTCTGTCTCATTGATCCATATGCCTGTTTTGTGCCAATACCACACTGGTTTGTTTTGTTTTGTTTGTTTGTTTTTGTTTTTGCTGTTAGAAGATTGTTTTTATTAATTGAATGTCTTTTTTTTTAATGGAATCTAACCAGTACTTCTGAAGTGCAGGTATAGTGTTCTAACTAAATCATATTAGCTAGTAATACCACTGATTTATAAACAAAAGTGTTTACCTCTGCTTTCTGAATTTAGAATAATACCATACTGTGTTTTTTTTTAATTAATTAACTTATTTATTTTTGGCTGCGTTGGGTCTTCATTGCTGTGCATGGGCTTTCTCTAGTTGCGGTGAGCAGGGGCTACTCTTTGTTGTAGTGCACAGGCTTCTCATTGCGGTGGCTTCTCTTGTTGCGGAACATGGGCTCTAGGCACACGGGCTTCAGTAGTTGTGGCTCATGGAATCCAGAGTGCAGGCTCAGTAGTTGTGGCACACGGGCTTAGTTGCTCCGCAGGATTGGGATCTTCCTGGATCAGGGCTTGAATCCGTGTCCCCTGCATTGGCAGGTGGATTCTTAACCACTGTACCACCAAGGAACCCCTTCCCCCCCCCAATACTGTTTTGATTACTGTAGCTTTGTAGTGTTGTCTGAAGTCTGGGAGGCTTATGCCTCCTGCTTTGTTCTTTTTCTTCAGAATTGCTTTGGCAATTCTGGGTCTTTTATGGTTCCATATGAATTTTAGGATTGTTTCTTCTAGTTCTGTGACCAATGAACTTTTTTAAGCTAAAATAAAGTGAAAATAGCTAGGTTAGGATTAATCTAATGACTCTAAAATTTCTGAGTATGGCTTATCAAAGACCTTGGACATCTTTAAATTGAGCTATAATGTTTATAGCATAAAGAATAATAATCTGAAGTATACAGCTTGATGAATTTTTGCATAGGTAAAGATCTGTGTAAACACCACCTTCATCACTTTGTCTGAAGAAGCATCCCAGAAGTTTCCTTTGAACCCCTTCCCAGTCAGTAACCCCAGAGGTAACCACCATTCTGACTTCTGTAACCATTGATTGGTTTTGTATGTTCCTAAACTGTGTAGAAATGGAATCATAGTATGTACTTGGACATCTTTTTATCAGTGTAGGTTTATTATCTGTCTCTGCTGGTAACTGATTATTCACAGTAGGTTGACTGAGAGTGTAGCATCTTATGAATGGAAAAGTATTATACTTTATAAAAGAGATTGTTATGAAAAAAGGGTTGTGTTAGATCCTATGCAAATCTCTAATAATTCTTACCTCTTTAAGACTAAACTAGCCACCTGCACCTTGAAAAGGTTTTCTGGAAAACTGTATACTTTCAAAAGCACTCTATATAAATAACTGTAAATGTTAGATAAAATACAACAGCCTTTTACATTCACAAATGACCTCAATTAATCTCCAAAGAAAATTGCCAAGGACAGGGAAGGAATAAAGAAAACTGAAAACCAAAAAAGTAATTTCATAATCTACTTCTGCAGCTTCCCTGCAGTCAGGTGATAAGAGGAAACCACAGTCTACAATCAGGGAGAGGAGATGGTTTACTATGCCCTTTCTAGGTGTGGTCCTGGTATTGAGACCTTCTCTTGAAGCAGGATACAGCAAAATCGTCCATGTGCAGCAAACTGAAGCCTAGAAAAATCTTTCACCTGGCCCAAAAAGATGACAAAGAAGATTATTAGAATCTGAGTGGGCTCTTTGCAGACACAAACAAAAACAGAATCTTTGAATTAACAAAGGTAGTGGCCACCTTGCCTGGATTTGGGATTCCAATGTAAATAGCCTGTGTGATCTGGAAACTCTTAAAGAGGCACTAACATAAACATGGCCTTCCCCATGGAACACTTGGCAGAGGCAGCCACACACCTTTAATCCACATCTCCAGGATTGTCTGAACACAGCCTTCTAAACACGGGTTCAAGTTCCAAATTACAATTGCGAGATAAATGAATGAGAAGCCAGATAAACCTATACTATAATATTACTTACGCAGTTTTGTTTATTAAGCAATTTGTTAAAATATGATATGATTTAGTTAAAACTAAAAATAAATAAAGACTGTAAGAAATAAATACTATCAGGAAGTGGGAGAAAAGAACAACATAAAATTCTATAATTAAGTATATATGTCTGTATACATACATATAAAACAATTACATTTGACTTATGCAACTTACAAGTATAAAATCATTGGTGAAATGGAATATAGATGTAAGGCAAGTATCCATAATGAAACAGAAAGATTTTAAGAATGACAAACATTACACAGGGAACTATACTCAATATCTTGTAATAACCTATAATGGAAAAGAATCTGAAAAAGAATATATATATACATATACATGTGTATGTATACATATACATGTGTATGTATACATATACATGTGTATGTATACATATATATGTGTATGTATACATATACATGTGTATAACTGAATCACTTTGCTACACACTTGAATCTAACACAACAATGTAAATTAACTATACTTCAATAACATATTGGAAAAAAGGAAAAAATGGCAAACATGAAAATTTAAAAGAAATGAAAATGAGAATATAATAATGAAATTTGACATACACCTTAGGAGTGAACATGTTAAGAGAATGCAGAGAATCATAGCAAGACAATATTCAAAGATAAAAAAATATATACTTTTCTACAATGAATGAAAAGCATGAGCTCTTAGATTTACAAAGAATAATAGTAAGTAAAAAGGAATATACTCCTAATAAGAAAAATGTAAAACACTAAAGGAAAAGTTTAAAGACAGAAAGTAAATAATCAGATGATAAGAATGATACAAAAGATTTCTCAAAAGCAAAAATAAAGGTTAAAAGAGTTGAATAATATCTCTAAAATTATAAGGAAAAACAATCATCAATCTGAAATTTTATGTCCAGAAACATGATTATTTGAAAGTAAGCATCAAATAAAGATATTCTGAAATCAAAAGTGAGGGAGTGCACCTATGTTTTTCCCTTTTCTTAAGTCATTCTCTGGCATTTGTAATTCAAGTCAAATTCACTCATATACATTACTGTAAAATTCTTAAACACTATATTAGAAAATCAAATCCAACATTGTACAAAAAATATGTAATCTTGTAAATAATATTGCATGACCAAGTTTGGTTTATCCCAGAAATATAAAGAGGAGTGTAATATTAGAAAGCACTCAAAAATATGTGTTGAATGACATAGATCCCTTTCTTTTGCTCATCTTCCAGATAAAATATTGTAGAAATTAAATAACCCACTATGATGTCTAATACAAAATAATAATATATTTAAAGATATAAATCTATAAAATTCTGTTGAGTTTTTTTTAATTATATATTGCTTTACACCAATGTTACCACAAATATAGTGGCTGAAAATAATGCACAATTATTATCTCACAATTTGTTGGGTCTAGAGTCTTGAAACAGCTTAATGGGGTTCTCTGCTTCAGGATTTCATAAGGCTGGAATCAAGGTGTAGGTTAGGGCTGCAGTCTCATCTGAAGTTCAAATGAAGAAGGAACCATCTTCAAGGTCATATGGTTGTTGGCAGCATCTAATACCATATGGGACTGAGAGCTTGTGTCTTCTTGCTGTCTGTCTGCTGGCAGCTAGCATCTGTTTCTTGCCATGTGGGTCTTCTCAACATAATGGCTTGCTTCTCAAGCCTTCAAGAGAGAATATCTCCTAGCTAAATGGGTTAAAATCTTATGTAGCACTGTCATGATCATGACATTTGCCAAAGTCACAGGTCTCATCCACAGTCAAGGGCAGGAATTTCGCAGAGCATGAATGCCAGGAGGCAGGGATCTTGGGGGCCACCTTTTGACTGTGTCCACCACAGAAGGATTTAGATTTTTAATATATTTTATAGTTACAAAGAAGATGGTGATAAATGTTATTTTTCTTTTCTTCTCTTTCTTCCTTCCTTTGCTCTTTCTCTTCTTTTCTTGCTTCACTTACATTTTTCTTGCTGTAAAGCTGATGCTATGCATTCCTCTTAAATGAATGATGTTTTCTAATAATTAAGTACTTTAAAGAGACAGTGATATCCTTACAGAAAACAAGCCAACTGAGTAGAAAAACAAGGCTCTGGAGATATATTCCAAATTGTTTGGAGCTTTAACAAATACCATAGAGTATTGAAAGAATTCATTTATATACATTTTATTGAATACAACTAACTCAAGCTGGGGCCTACAACACTGACAATAAATTTCTCCTCTCGTGTATTTGTCTGAGATTTCCTTGTTATACATTTGCAGAGTGAATTTTTTAGTGGAAATGATCATTTATGTCTATTCCCTTGTCTCTTGGAAAGGCTGATTTCTTTCAAACAACCAGGGCTCATTAATTCAGATTACTTCTTAGCAAGTCCAGCCAAAATATTCAGAAATAACTATATTCATTCAAAAGAAAATCACATAAGCTCTTATTAGACAAAAACCAGTATACTTTAGATTTTGGAGCATATAGTGTTATAATTTATTAAGTCCCTATATTAAGAAAGAGTGACATTACTTTCTGTAGTTAAATATAGTTAACTCAAGCTATACCAACAAAGAGGTGTTTAGTTTTGGAATCAACAAGACCTGTTTTAAGAAGTTATATCCTTTCCTCATTAACTTAGTTTCTTTTTTCTATTTTAATTGTTAATGTTTATTGTCTATTGTCTGTTTTAATTGTCAGAATGATTTGATATTTTGTTAATGTTAATTTAACTAAAGGATCTTTATTCTTTTGCTCCAAACCAAGTTGCTTCTGAGAAATTGATTTATAGATTCCAAGTTGTCCTAAGTTCCATCTCAGAATTGTTAGGATGGCTTCAGTCAAAAGTAGAAGGAGGGGCTTCCCTGGTGGCGCTGTGGTTGAGAGCCCACCTGCCAATACAGGGGATACGGGTTCGTGCCCCGGTCCGGGAAGATCCCACATGCCGCGGAGCGGCTGGGCCCGTGAGCCATGGCCGCTGAGCCTGCGCATCCGGAGCCTGTGCTCCACAACGGGAGAGGCCACAACAGTGAGAGGCCCGCGTACCGCAAAAAAAAAAAAAAAAAAAAAAAAAAGTAGAGGGAAAGTCTAGGTGCCCTTCATAAGAATCACTAGTTTGAAATCGTAGGCATTTTTTCTGCTCCTTAAAAACCTATGTTAAGCAATCTTACAGCTCTCGAATTTGCTGTCTATTAAACAGAGGCACCCTGGGATAGTCTCAAAACATCTCATCTTAGAGCACTTTCCACTTGTCCCTAATTGATAGGAAGGATTGCTAAATCAGTCAGAGAAAGGACAGAAGAATCAATGTATTAGGAAAGCCTGAATTTATCAGTATAGACATGTGGATGCTTTGAGATCACAAAAGCCACATCTTGATAATAGATGACGTTTAATGAGGAAAAGCATAGTTTACTATGAACAATGATGTGTCCACCATTCTTCCAATTATTTATGTCCCCCAAAGCTGAAGTTGTATTTTCAAAAAATCCCTCTCCCTTCTCTTTCTTTCTTATAACTGTTTTGTCATTTTCCATTGCTTTGGGGCAAAGTTCAAATTTCTTAAAATGTTCTGTAGGGCTTTGTACTATTTGGCTCATAGGTTTCCATTGCAAAGTTGAGCTTAATGCTTTAATGATGAATGAAACAATATGCAATTTGGGCTTTATGGACAGACCACAAGAAAGGGAAATGTGACCCTGAAGGTACTGAATTCCTGCCCCATGGACGTGTTTGTATTTGTGTGCAGTTACACCATGTCCCCTAACTCTTTTACTCTGGCATTTTTCCCAGTTTTTGAATGCAGTGTGTTGTCTTCCACCATAGTGCCTTTGCAGATATTCTTCCCTTTACCTGAATGACTAAAAACACTCTCCCTTAATTCCCAACCAATCTCTCTCTCCCTCTCCCCCACCCCTCCCCATCTCTCTCCATCTTTCTCTTTAGTTAACTCTATTCCTTTAGACCTCAACCCAATGTCCGCTTGCTTAAAATAGCTTTACCCGACTTTCTGGATGAGATTTAATATCAACTTTATAGCATTTCAAAGCAACATACACCTCTTTTCACCAGCAATTAATATAATTGTAATTTTCTCTAGTTTATGTGACTGTATGTTTAACGATCGTATTTCACTGGGTTGTAAGCTGTATCAGGCCCGTGTCTATTTTGCTCATCATTTCCTAAGTTGCATCCAATAATAGGGATTCAATGAATCTTTATTATTGAATTAATGTATCATGTTTACCATAATGTCTCCAACTGCTCTTACTCTGTTATGATAGAGGAGAGAAATAATTTGAAAGGAGAGCGCTGTACTATCTGCACTGTGACAAAGGGCTTCCTGTGATATACAGGCGTTTTTTTAGATGGGCTTAGGGACCACAGGGTCTTTAATTTCCATGATGAAAATTATAGCTTGCCTGATTAGTCTTTGTCATCACTTAATGACCAAGAACAAGATGACCAAAGAAGGAGAATTCAATTTAGGAGGAAATAATGACACAAAAGCAGATTTATACCACCTTCCACCAAAACCTAACAAAATATATCAATGTAAGTTTAAAATGTACCAATATTATAAAACCCCATATGATTCAAATTTAACTAATGAATCAGGGCAGAAGATCACATCTTTAAAAACAAAATGAAGCAAAAGCACCTCAATGATAGCCCCATAAGGAAGGATGTGAATGGAGGAAATCCACTTGTGGGTCAGATGTAAACAAGCTGAAAACCCCTTTAGAAAAAAACAAGCAAAAAGCATACCTGTCACTGTGGATAATTAACGATGCAAAGAAGAAGGAAAGAAATCTTTAATTTGCCATTATTTTGCCATGGCCAGGAGAAATACAGGAATGAGCACAAAGAAAATTCTCCCTAATCATTAATAAAAACACATGAAAAATGCCTTTTGAAAATCTCTTTTCCAGTGATGAGTAAGTATTCCATATTTAAAACCCTAAAACATTGCCTATCTTGCCCTTTCTTTTAAGTCTGCTCTGCTGCTCTTGACAACAAAAAAGGAGATAGAAAAGGTAGCATTGAAATACAGCTCGAAGATGATGGCACACATAGGGCCTAGACAAGGTGTGAAGTCAGTCAAGGAAGACCACCCAAAATATATTTGAACAAATAGCTGGTCTGGGTAAAGATACACATGTGTTTTGTTATTTTCTAAGTAAAGATATTATAGACCACAATATAATGAAATTGGTAAATAATAACGTAATTAGAAAATTTCAAAAACTCATCTACTTGGAAATATTTTAAAACTCTGTCTTGAACAACTTCTGAATTGCAGAGAAAACCAGAATCCCCAGTGGTCAAAATACTGAAAGCCAAGGGGCATAGGAGCCCTGTTGCTTAGCCCAGGTAGGTCAGCCTCCCATGGCAAAGAACAGGATGGAAACGTGGAAAGTCATTATGGAAAGGCAAACAAGAGATAGCTGGTCCAAGGAACAGAATAGGTGAACAGAAGTTAGAGAGTTCATTCCAAAAAGTAATGAGACTTTTGCCTGGATACAGATAATCTTACCTGGATACAGGGAATCAGGTAGATTGTGGCAAACAGCCAGATACATTTAGAAGTAGATACTTTGGTGCATAGGCTACAACTATAGGTTCTTGAACAGGAAAATAAAAATAAAACCCTCCTCTCAGAGGAGGGTGATTAAATAGATATTCTTAGGACCAAATGAAAGAAGAGCAAGAAGCAAAGAAGACAATGAAGAGTTAAGCATTGACAAAATAATGAAGATCTAATTAAAGAACACAGTCGTATGAAAAGAGGCAAATGTCTTCCATTCTTGTAGAGAAATAAACAGAAATACTGCAATTTAAAAGTTAAGATCGGTCTTCCCTGGTGGCACAGTGGTTGAGAGTCCGCCTGCCGATGCAGGGGACACGGGTTCGTGCCCCGGTCCGGGAAGATCCCACATGCCACAGAGCGGCTGGGCCCGTGAGCCATGGCTGCTGAGCCTGTGCGTCCGGAGCCTGTGCTCTGCAGCGGGAGAGGCCACACAGTGAGAGGCCCGCGTACTGCAAAAAAAAAAAAAAAAAAGTTAACATTATTTGACATCGTAACCAGAAAATAATCTTAATAGTCATACTGTTAGATGGTTACCTTACTTATAATTAAGAGATGTGATATATTTTAAATAAACTTGTAACATCTGAAATATTAGTCTGTTCAATTAACATATAATATAGAATTGAATGAAACTTCTTTATTAACGTTTTGCCTTCATGAAAAAATAAAAATAGGGAAGGAATTTATTAATGAAGACAAATGAGATGGGATTTGCTTATACAGATCCAATGTCTCCCTAAGCTCAGAAACCTTCAGTTCATTCCACTTGTACATCACTTTCATTTACACTCAGGACAGGTTGTAAAGCCCTCTGTAGAAAAAAGCTTATTGCAATAATTATATACTAAATCATAGACATTAGTCTGCAGGCTACAAAATTAGAATCTTATTGACTTGGATTTTCTTCCTTGGAAAAAACAAGCAATTAAAATAGAATTGTACACGTGTGTGTGTTCATCAGCCAAAGACCTTGCAACATGGAGGGAGTGAATACACCTGGGAGGGGTGCCAACTGTGGTTTCTGTGCCCAGGTATTCAAGTATGCATAAGAAACTGACTTAGACAGGAAGTATCACAACCAGACATTCAGTGGTGAAGGGACATCCTTTATCTCTGTGAATTGTTGTTGACAGAATCCAGGATTCTGAATCTAGCTGCTCTTACTTTTGCCACTTGGTCTCATGTAACCCTTGCCCATCACAACCAGCTGCCTGATTCTTCAACTGCTCTTTTAAGCAGGAAAGATAATATTCACCCCCCTCAGACAAGAGGAAAGGACCTTCATTTTGGGACCTGCTTATCTGAACATCAATTTCCTGTTGGTTTCTCAGTGCACTGACCTGAGTTTCTCTGCTCTTTATCCAGTATCACTCATTCTGTTGAGCATTCTTTTTCCTGATTGAAAGACTGTAGCTGTGGTAACCAAGGGCAGTCAAGTTTGAACTTCTAACACAGACACCCACTGATACAAGCCTGCTCCACACACCCCTTCTCCGGCCTCCCCTGCCCCACTCCCTTTTCCAACTTTCCTATTTCCATCAAAGGATCTTCCGTTCCTCTGTTTGCATACATTGCAAACAGTAGAATTGGAGGATTAAACACTCTAGAACAAGAAGAGACATTGGAAAACACCTGCATTCTACATTGGAAACTGATTTTGTTTTGACTGCAAAATTCCTTCAGTTGGTACTGGTTGTTGAGAACCTAGTTGATAAGGACAATGAGGCCTCATTTGTACCCAGTTGGAAAGGTCCATGATTGATTAACGATGTCTGGTTCAGTCACGGGACTACAGTGTGAGGTCGATTGTACTAGAAATGACACACTGGTTATAGTCCACTGGCCTTCTTTTTATCAGTTCAAGGGTCTAAGGTTCTAAGAGTTTAAATAACTGGGTTTCTAACACACAGCTAGTGGATCACACTGCTGGAGAGAGAAACCAGATTTTCTGAGTCCTAGGAACACAGTGTCCAGGTATCAAAGGAAATCTAATTCTAAGAGTCACATTATCTTTACTTCCTCCATATTGTAGCAAATCGCATTCACAATTCCTTCAAACTTTCCCTTCTTTAGTTTTATCCTTTCCAGCCCTTGAGTACAGTCTTTTCTTCTCACACAAACATTATGTCAAGCTCTTGGTAATTGGTTTTTTTGTCTTTCACTGACTGCTGCTCTAATCAATCCTGTTCTTAGCACTAGATAAATCTCTCTAATATACTGTTATCATAATCTTAATCTCTAGCTTTAAAAACAATCAACAACATAAATATTTCAAAGATAAAATTAATCCCTCCAACTACATTTTAAACTTTTTTATGATGTCAGACTATCACTTGGGAAAATGTATCTCCTACTGTGATCCAATAGGTAACATATTCACCGGCTAGTTTGGTTTTGTCATATGTCTGAAGATGGCATCATAATTTCTACCCAAGTAAATCCTTCACCTGTTTTCTCTACCCAGTTGTTCTCAACTGCTCCTATACCTCTTTCCAGTAGCTCTTTCCTACCTCACAATACAAACATCCACACACATAGATTCACAGTTTACTTTTACCCAACAGAAATCTCACCAGTGCTACAGTGGTCAGCTGAAATAACTCAAAGCCCAAAGCATTACATGAGGACCTTGGCATATGAGGGACTATAAAGAATGTTGTTTCAGATCTATACTGTACATAGTATAAAACCCAGTAAATATATTTCTGATAATGATGTCAATATAAAAAATTGTAGTTCCTCAGTTTGGCCATAATTTTATTAGCTTGAAGTATATCTACATACTGATTTTTCTCCCAAAATAGACCCTTTAGAATCCCTAGACAATTCTTTTTATTACTTTTTCTGAAATTGATCAATTTCATCCCTGGCTTGTTTGACAGTCAACAATGAAATTGAATTGCCTTTCAACAAGTAAATGGGTTCCCACTCCTTTTCCTAGTTGAAAGAAAATACTTATTTGCAGCACAAATAAACAACACACCTGTCCATTTCTACAATGCAAAAATTATTTGAAGAATTCACTCAAATGGAAAATATATTGGGGTAAGAAACTACACACAAGTTAAGAAAGGCGTTAGGGTAGAAAAGAAATCTAACAGTGTCTGTATCTATTTATTCCTTGTATGGGGGACAGCTGTGGTGCCAAAAATTCCAGTTATTTGGGGCATCTCTTCACCATAATCCTGGGTGGGGTGAGGTTGGGGGGAGTGGAGAAGGGGAGGAAAAAAATATAAACAAGATACACTATGATTTTTTTTTCATTTATGTTATTTGGTATTTTTAAAATTTTTGATTAATTTTTTAAAAATTAGAGAATACTGTTAGTTAATAATGGTTAAGTTCTGGATACATGTAATCCTACAGAATCCTATAGTTTATCTGTATCCCCTAAAGATCATGCACGATGTTACTTTCAGCCTTTAGGAAGCATATTTTTGCATATGCTTCCATGGGTCCTATCATGGAATCTGCATCCTTGCCTTCTACTCTGTGGTCAGCTCATAGCGCTCTCCCCTGAGGAGACCATTCTACTGAGGTGGCTTTCTGGGATGTAGCCCTCTGCCCATGGTCACCTTGTTCTCTGTGCCTAGCAAGATCAACTGTAGGTTTTTATTTTTCTGAGAGTTCTATGTTTTACTCTAGAATCCAGCTCTCTATGATCTACTTGCTATTACCCCAAGAGTTATCCTCCTGAGGTGATTTTTGAGTTCTGTTCTTCTATGGCAGACATAGGTTTGGAAATGAGTTATCAGTTTAGGAATTCCAACTTTAGGACTCTCTGTTTTCAGAATGGACACTGCTTTACATGATCATCATCAAAATAATGCATGGTCTTTAAACAAACAAATAAAATGCAATAAGTAGGACATGAAGTATGAAGTGAAAATGTATCTTTCCAACTCATCATCTTCTGTAAACAGTTATTTAGAATTAACCACTGTTAACAAGTTGACTGATATACCTTAAGATATTTAAAATACATGTATGTGTATGCATATACATATGCATATACATATATATGAACATATATAATATATTCATATTAATATATTTAAAGTCTAATCATGTAGCAACATATATAAGTATAGTCTTGCAAATGTCTTCCTTTGTTTAACTCTTAATATCTTTAATTTAAATTTTAATATTTATATGCCAGTATATACAGATCTACATTTCTTTCTTTTTTTTTTAACTGCAACAGATTATATGAATGTACCATGATTTAGTTTATTTTTCATCTTAGCAAAAAATACCTACCCTTCTCCTCAGAACACACACAAGCAACAAGAGAGTGGAGTGAAATACTGAAAGTGTTGAAAGAAAAGAATCCACCAAGTATAAAAATAGTCTACAATTACAAAAATTTTGAAATACTGTTGAGGATATAGTCATAGACATATGAAAGATGAAATGTAAGAACACACTATACACCATGCCATGCTAATACATTTGAAAATCAAGATGAAATGCCTTGTTTTTAGGAGATTATATATCTGAGATGTCAGACTCATGCTGTGCATGTCTCTATAATGTTATTTCATTAAAATACACATACTTTATTTGAAAAGATAAATTTCATATGGACATCTGTTTCCTGGGTAATTTTTTATAAATGAGTGGAAAAAAAAACCACATTGGTTTAAAATGTCCCTTCTGAAATAGGTAATGCATTACAGGAAACACATTTGAATTTTTAGAAAATAAAGATTATTGCTGAAATTATGAATCTTAAGAAATTTAAAAGTCATGTTTCTTTGCTGGTCCTTAGTGATAAGAGTTCCAGTTGATTCTATTTATTTACTCAAGAAGTACACACGGCTGGGATACACAAATAGAATCTACTGGAAACGACAGGAGATGTTGGATTCATGCCTTGCGTGTCTCTAAAATGTTATTTCATTAAAATACACATACTGGGCTTCCCTGGTGGCGCAGTGGTTGAGAACCCGCCTGCCGATGCAGGGGACACGGGTTCGTGCCCCGGTCCGGGAAGATCCCACATGCCGCGGAGCGGCTGGGCCCGTGAGCCATGGCCGCTGAGCCTGCGCGTCCGGAGCCTGTGCTCCACAACGGGAGAGGCCACAACAGTGAGAGGCCAGCGTACCGCAAAAAAAATAAATAAATAAAATAAAATACACATACTTTATTTGCAAAGGTAAATTTGCTGTGATGATTAGTTGCAAATAAAGTCATCAGCCCAGATAGTTTTATGGATGAAGTCTGTAACACCTTCAGAGAATGGTAATTCCAAAGGCAACATTAAGTTCTAGAACATAGAAAAATGCCCGCTTTCCCATTAATATTATACAGCTAGCATAACCCTAAAATTAAACTAGATTAGAAAAATAGCCTAACAGGAAATGTGAAGATCAATCTCAACTAGAATATTCATATAAATAAGGTTTAGCTGCATACTGTTAATAAGTAGTATTTTGAAAGAAGTCAAAAGTTGTTTGACATGAGAAAACCTAATATAACTCATTGTATTAATTTTTTTTAAAGGAATCTTCTCATTAGTTTTTTAGAAAGGACATTTGATAACATTTGACACACATTTTTGACAGAAAATCACTACAGCTGTTAAAAATATTCCTTCTGGTAATATCCCGTCAAAATTTTTATCACATGTTGGCTCCTCTTTCATGTATTTTCCATCTTAAGTTACCTTATTGTAATGATCTATTTACATCTTCGTCCTTAACACTAGATTATATCTTATTTCTCTGTGTGTGTGTGTGTGTGTGTATAATTTTGTGTAGTATCCAATATATATCAAAAATGTAAATATGTGTTGAATGAGTGAATGAAAGAATTAAATATATAGCTTCACCAGGCCATTTGCTTTTTGCACATCAACATGGTACCATGTCAGGAAAGAACTTATGAGCCATCAGTTCATAATCACTTATGATGCCCATACTGTATGTCAGGCACGAAACTCTTTGAGGACACATATGAATAAATCATAGGCCTTGCCCTTGAGGAGCCCACAGTCTAAGAAAAGATAACAGGTCTATAATGACATCCATAGTGGATTTGCTTCAGGAGGAAAATTATTTTCTATTACAAGAGTCACTTGCAGTAGCAGTGAAGTCCTGTCTTAATTTAAATCCTCAGCAGAATACCCATCACATAAATGACAACTTGAGGAAGTACTTCACTCTGGAGTGTATGCCCTAAGCCCAGTTCAGTGGATGATAGTGGATTGATTCTCACATCAAAAAGAACACAGAGCTATACATACTTAACCTTTGGAACCAGCTACTTCTGGAAAAATAATAAGCAAGTCTTAGGAGGGGAAAAGAGTTGCTTGAAATTCTGTAGTTTTTTTTAATCTTGTGAAGCATGGGATATAAATCAATAAATAACAGTAACATCAAGAAGTGCAATTACATTTTCTATCCACTTAAAAACACTGGGAAGAAGTCCTTTGTTCCAACAGCTTTCTTCCTTTAAAGTAATAACAGACTAAATCTTTACTTCAGAACTAGGGCATGAGTCTGGGTCTGGGTTAGTGTCCTTTCACTGAGTTAGAAATAGTCTAACAAAAATAAATTGAAAAATAAGTCTATGTCAAGGGATTCTTTCCTCAAACTTTCTCAAATTAGAAACATGTACACCTTTAAAGCTATGTCTTAAATAGCTCCAAAAAGTGGGTATTTGTGCAAAAATTTTAGACATAGTTGGACTCCTAGAGGTCAACTGACTCAATTCTAGTGAGGAAAAAGTCACTTACCTAAAACAATGTGGCTAATTTTTTGGTATTATTGTATTATGATTCTGACCTAAGTACCAAAAACTCTGCTAAGAATTTAACTGAATATGGTAACAATATCAATAACTTTTTTTTCTTTCTGTAGTTAAGCAATTTCCTCCAAGCCAGAGGTATTTTATTTCCTCAGTTTAGAATAATTCGGTCCTTTCTCCTGATTGGTTTGATTAAAAAGGTAATGAGATTTACCCTCATGGAACAGGTCCCATCATACTGTTCAGTTTTAGGTGTAAAATAATATGCCTAAATATTCAAATGGAAAGTGTTCAATGGAGGTGTGCTCAGAGTTCAACAATATATGTTTCCTTCTCTTTTAAAGAAATTGTTCTTTCACTTAATACCTGGATTGTTAAACTGAGAGTTTTGATGGAGGGTTTGAAAGTAGTATAAATCCCGAGACCCATGTATCATAGGAACCAAGGAGAAAGGGAGGATTCATCAGCAGATTAAGTGGAATGGGTTGGAATAATAAATAAACATAGGTAGAAATACATCAGTGACTGATGAAAACTTTGTCTAAATTACTGGAGATGACATCAGGGCAGATACAATGGGAAATATGCTGCAGCAGCTGCAGGGCTTTTTATAGAGATACGATATTCAGGTGCACTGATTCTCTCTGCCTCAAACCTTCTTTATCTCATTTACTGCTCTTTTTCAGCCATAATGAGCAACCAGACCTAGAATTTTTAGGTTCATTCATCAAGCAGAGAGAATCCTAAATGGATGTTCTCTGGGAAAATGACCCCTTTAAAGAGATATTAACAGATGATGGCAGCAACCTCACTCCAGTGGAGAGAGAAAGTGGGCACCAGTGTACCCTAGGCTTCCTCCTCCTCCCTGCCCCATGGATCAGAGGTTTTGGCTGGAGCAAACCATGTGACTCAGAAACTAGCTCGCTGTCTATCTGTCTCTCTCTGTCTCTGTCTCTCCTGCCTTTTGATTGTAAAATAAATTTCAGATACAGAAAACCAGACAAAACAAACAACTAGCTGGCTGAGTTATTATAAAGCCAACAATCTTCTACCAAACAGCACTCAGATCAAACAACAGAACCTTTGCAGGCTAATACAGAAGGTCTTTCCCTCCCTTCAAATGTAACATTTCTCTTGATGTTCACCGAAGCCTTGCTTGTAACAGCATAATAAACAAACATGCTAAAAAGGGAAATAATTCATAAAGTAAGGTAAAGGCATTCATTGGAATACTATGCAGCAGTTATAAAGATTGAGGCTGAATCATTCATTAAATTGTTTATCTGTGAATGCACAGACACAGTCCTAGCTTCTGGGGATATGAGAGTGAACAAAATAAATAATACTCATGTCCTTTTAGAGGTGACATTTGAATGAGGGAGACAGACAATAACAGACAAACAAAATAGTAAGCAGCACATCTGTAGTTAATGGGAATACTTTGAGAGCAAGAGATGGAGAGAAAGATGTCATCCACAGAAGGGCTTTTGGAGGCATGAACCTTTGAGCAGAGAGCAAAGTAAGTATGGGGAAGAAGATCCCAGTCAGAACAAAGAGCATGGTAAATGGAATTCCTGAACAAAAGCAAGGCTAGAGTAAAAGGATATCAGGAGATAAATTCAGGGGAAGAAAATTACAGATCCTGGAAGGGCTCAGAAGCTGTGGAAAGAAGTTTGGATTTTATTTTAATTGCACTGGGAAACCATTGGAGGATTTTGATCAAGGAAGTGATCATCAAATTTATGTGCCTAAAGATCATGCTGGCAGTGAGGAGGAGTAATATTTGGGGGGCCTCTTGCCTCAACTTTGGAGAAAGATGATGGCAGAAAGAAAGTTCTGTTTAAACTTATATCGAAAGGTCTCCGAGACATATTGTTGGTTTAAAAAAAAAAGCAAAACATTCCTAATGTGTGATCTTAGTTATGTAAAAATAGCAAAATCAGTACTTTTAAACCACACAATATAAGCTGTGTGTGTGTGACTGTGTGTAAATGCTTATTTAGAAAGGTCTCGGGAGAATCATAGAAGGCAGCACAGCAAACAGAGAAGAGAAATAATTCTGGAAACAGAGTGGGTTTGGCTGTGGGTGGGGATGAACCACTTTTGAATGATTTATTTTTATTTTTATTTTTGCAACAATAATGTACTCATTTGTTGATTGCCTATCATATACAAATTATAAGAATGATATAGCTGAATCAAGCAGATGGGATATTGCTAAAATAAAAATTATAAAGATTTTTAACTGCTGCCTTCAAAAAGATAGATATTTTTAGAGGATCGGTGATTCTAGAAGCGTGAACTAAATCTCATAATTTTACGTTTACACATTTACTGTCAAATTAGTTTACCACAATATTAATTTAGGAAAAATTAGATATGCATTTACATGAAAGATGAGTAGGATGTTGAGAAGGTGTGAGAACAGGTACAGGTTTATGACAGTTCATGCAGAAATTTTGATCTAGAGCTGCTGATGGAGAAGAAGCAGAGAGGAAAGCTAGTTTTCAAAGCACAGGATTTAGAAAATTTTATTGCAAAAATAAAAATAAATCATTCAGTCCTGACATGGAACCCACACTCCTCTGTTTTCTGAGGGATTGATGGAGGACAAGTCACTTAATCTCTCTAAACTTCCATCTCCTCTCTGCGAAAATGTGGCTAGTCATTTCTACCTTTGTAAGTTTATGATAATAGCAGAAGGAAGAGAGAGGAGGAGAGGGAGAGGGAGAGGGAGAGGGAGAGGGAGAGAGAGAGAGAGAGAGAATGTTATTTAAAGTTACAACTGATAGCAGCGGCTTCTACCACATAAGGGGGTATCATTTCTCTGGAGCAGGTAACCTTTTGTTTAGCAAAATAAAATGATGGGACATTTGGCTGTGGCAGTATCGTCCTCAAGGCATGGTAAGAAAGAAAGTTTGTGAAATAAAGAGGATTAAATTGCCCTGCAAAATAAATAAGAATTTCCAAATTTCCAGGACTGGAGAGAAGCCCACTAGGATGAGTAGGGTGGGGCCCCTGAGGGCTCTCAGCCAGGGAGAGTAGCTCAGGGCCTTCTTTAAAAAGTGGCCTAGGGCTTCCCTGGTGGCGCAGTGGTTGCGCCTAGAGGAAATAAATAAAATGATAGCAGATACTTCCAGTGTATTGGCAATGGAAATACTTCACACTGATTATGTGGGTGGGGAACTAACACTTATTATTTTCATATGTCCATGAGAAAGAGCCTTCATGGTTTTTTTAACAGCTTTATTGAATTATAATTCATATACCATCTAATTCATTCATTTAAAGTATGTAGTTCATTAGCTTTTAGTACATTCCCAGAGTTGGGCAAATATCAGCATAATCTAATTTTTCCTAATAAATTGATTTACTCCAGATATTGATCACATAAGAATTAAGTCAGTGAAAGCAACTCAGGTGTCCTCCAACAGATGAATAGGTAAAGTGTGGTGTAGATGTAAAGTGGAATGTTATTCAACCTTAAAAAGGAAGGTTATTCTATTCTGTACTGTTGGAGTACAGTTGATTAACAATGTTGTGTTAGTTTCAGGTGTACAGCAAAGTGATTCAGTTATATTCTTTTCAAGTTCTTTTCCCATTTTAAGTTATTACGGAGTATTGAGCAGATTTCCCTGTGCTATACTGTAGGTCCTTGTTGGTTATCTATCTTAAGGAAGGTAATTCTGACATGTGCTACAACATGAATGAACCTTGAGAACATTATGCTGAATGAAATAAGCCAGTCATAAAAGACAAATTCTGTATGATTCCACTTACATGAGGCGTCTAGAGTAGTCAAATTCATAGATAGTAGAAAGAGGAATGGTGTTTGCCAGGGGCTGGAGAGAAGGGGGAATCAGGAGTACAGGGTTTCAGTTGCAAGATGAAAAGAGTTCTGGAGATGGGTGGTGGTAATGGTTGCACAACAATGTGAATATGCTTAACACCCCTGAACTGTACACTTAAATAGTGTGTTTGTGTGTGTTTGACCATAGTTAAAAATTGAAAAAAGAAATGTTAAAGAAACTATGCTGCGTTTTCAATTACTTTAAATGTCTTTGTAGAATCCTCCTTTTTATAAACTGGAAGATTTTAGTATTAAATTATTTTCTAAGTTGCCAGGTACTAATTCACATTTGGTGTGATACAGTGCAGTCATTACATTTTTAAAGATTTTTTATTATTTTTTAAAAATTGAGATATAATTCATAACCATAACATTCACCTTTGAAAGTGTACAATTCGGTGTGTTTTCAGCATATTCACAAAATTGTGCACCTATCACCACTGTCTAATTTTGGAACATTTTCATCATCCCCCTCAAAAAACCCTGTTAGCCATAAGCAGTCATTCTCCTCTCCCCCTCTCTTCCATTACTCAGCCCCTTGCAACCACTAATCTTTCTACGGATTTGCCTATGCTAGACATTTTTTATAAATGGAATCATACAATATGTAACCATTAGCATCTGACTTCATTTAGCACAATATTTTCAAGGTTTATACATAATATAACATGTATCAGTACTTCATTCCTTTTTATGGCCAAATTCCATTGGATGGCTGTACAGCATTTTCTTTATTCATTCATCCATTGATGAACTTTGGGTCATTTTCACCTTTTGGTTATTATGAATAATGCTGCTGTGACCATTCATGTACAAGTTTTTGTGTACATATATTTTCAGTTCTCAGGTATTTACCTAGGAGTGGAATTGCTGGGTTGTATGGTAACTCTCTGTTTAATTTTTTGAGAAACTGACAAATTGTTTTCCAGAGATGCTGTACTATTTTGCATTTTCACCAGCAATGGATGAGTGTTCCAATTGCTCCACATCCTTGACGACACTTTTTATTGTCTTTTTTTTTTTTTTTGTGGTACGCGGGCCTCTCCCGTTGAGGAGCACAGGCTCCGGACGCACAGGCTCAGCGACCATGGCTCATGGGCCCAGCCGCTCCGCGGCATGTGGGATCTTCCTGGACCGGGGCACGAACCCGTGTCCCCTGCATCGGCAGGCGGACTCTCAACCACTGCGCCACCAGGGAAGCCCTATTGTCTCTTTAATTGTAGCACCGTGTTAATGGCTGTGGAGTCATATCACTGGTTTGATTTACATTTCTCTGGTGACTACTGATGTTGATCCATTTGAGTATCTCAGGTGCTTATCACTTGCATATCTTCTTTGGAGAAATGTCTATTCAGATCCTTTGCCCATTTTTAAAGTATTGATAGGTTATTTGTTGTTTTAATTGTTGAATTATAAGTGTGTTATATATATTCTGGATACATATCTCTAGTCAGATATGTGACTTGCAGATATTCCCTTCTCTGGATTGTTTTCATTTTCTTGGTATGTCCAGTGCACAAAAGTTTTAAATTTTAGGGGCTTCCCTGGTGGCGCAGTGGTTGCGCGTCCGCCTGCCGATGCAGGGGAACCGGGTTCGCGCCCCGGTCTGGGAGGATCCCACATGCCGCGGGGCTGCTGGGCCCGTGGGCCGTGGCCGCTGGGCTTGGGCGTCCGGAGCCTGTGCTCCGCAATGGGAGAGGCCACAGCAGAGGAAGGCCCGCATACCACAAAAAAAAAAAAAAAAAAAAAAAAAAAAAAACTGGCCTAATAATAACCAGTTTGTAATCTGTTTGCTGCTTCTATTGCTTCTATGTGACACGCTAATTCCCATTATCCACAAATCTCAGTAAAGGACTGCTCCAGAAAAAAGCTTCTACTCTTGGGACTCTGGTGAACGAATGCTGGGAAGATGTCTCTTCTGGGGTATTAAATAGTAACCAAACATGTAAGATTCCAGAAGAAACTTCAGAAAACGTATGAGTTTCCCATCACAGGTGCAATGAATTTGTCACCAATGACAGTGTGTCTCCAGATGACATCGGGTTGCATGGATGGGTTGAAATAATGCAGGGAAAAACTGGTTCACACACTTTGTTAAATAAAGACCCTTTATTTAAATCTTTAAGCCATTTTGAGTTTATTTTTATGTATGGTGTGAGGTAGTGTTAATTTCCAAAATATACAAACAGCTCATGCAGCTCAATAACAAAAAGAAAAAAAAAAAAAAAACAAGCAACTCACTCATAATCCTAGTTTAGCCAACAGCGTCAACACCAGATGTGGCCACTGGACAAGATACAGAACTCTCTAAGGCCTCGGTTTCCTTATCTCTAAAATCTGGAGAGTAATTTTAACTTAGATATCTCTGTTTTTGCAAGAATTAAAAAGCTAACATACATAAAGTACCTAGAACCATGCCTTGAATGTTGAAGAAAGCAGTCAGTATTATTTTTATTAAATATTTATTTCCTAACCCACACACATATGGTCACCTTATCTTTGATAAAGGAGGCAAGAATATACAATGGAGAAAAGACAGCGTCTTCAGTAAGTGGTGCTGGGAAAACTGGACAGCTACATGTAAAAGAATGAAATTAGAACACTCCCTAACACCATACACAAAAATAAACTCAAAAAATCACAGCAAGATCCTTTTTGACCCACCTCCTAGAGAAACGGAAATAAAAACAAAAATAAACAAATGGGATCTAATGAAACTTACAAGCTTTTGCACAGCAAAGGAAACCATAAACAAGATGAAAAGACAACCCTCAGAATGGGAGAAAGTATTTGCAAATGAAGCAACTGACAAAGGATTAATCTCCAAAGTATACAAGCAGCTCATGCAGCTCAATGTCAAAAAAAAAAAAAAAACCCAATCCCAAAATGGGCAGAAGACCTAAATAGACATTCCTCCAAAGAAGATATACAGATTGCCAACAAACACATGAAAGGATGCTCAACATCACTAATCATTAGAGAAATGCAAATCGAGACTACAATGAGGTATATCACCTCATGCCGGTCCGAATGGCTATCATCGAAAAATCTAAACAGTAAATGCTGGAGAGAGTGTGGAGAAAAGGGAACCCTCTTGCACTGTTGGTGGGAATGTAAATTGATACAGCCACTATGGAGAGCAGTATGGAGGTGCCTTAAAAAACTATAAATAGAGCTGCCATATGGATGGACCTAGAGACTGTCATACAGAGTGAAGTCAGAAAGAGAAAAACAAATACCGTATGCTAACACATATATATGGAATCTAAAAAATTAAAAAAAAATGGCTCTGAAGAACCTAGGGGCAGGACAGGAATAAAGACACAGACGGAGAGAATGGACTTGAGGACACGGGGAGGGGGAAGGGTAAGCTGGGACAAAATGAGACAGTGGCATGGACATATATACACTACCAAATGTAAAATAAATAGCTAGTGGGAAGCAGCCGCATAGCACAGGGAGATCAGCTTGGTGCTTTGTGACTACCTAGGGGGGTGGGATAGGGACGTTGGGAAGGAGATGCAAGAGGGAGGACATATGGGGATATATGTATACGTATAGCTGATTCACTTTGTTATAAAGCAGAAACTAACACAACATTGTAAAGCAATTATATTCCAATAAAGATGTTAAAAAAGATTGAAAAAAATTTATTTCCTTTACCTATTGTCTTGCAAAGTGATCTCATAACATTAATTGCAATGGAGACAGCAAGACATTTTGGAAAGAACAGTAACCCTAGGAGTCCATTCCTGCCGTACCATTTATTCACTGTGGGACTCTGAGTCCTGTAGTCCCTAAGGTTAAATTGTTTCATTTATAAATCATGACCTTTGAACCAGATGATCCCAAAGATGGATTTCCATTCTACCTAGCAAATTTTGAATCTCTAATCCTCTATAAATACATCTGCGACACGGTTCCCATGCATTATCTTACCTACAAAGATGGTTAAGCTTATTTTCCATCCCCTTTATTCCCTTGGCAGAATTCTCCAAAGGCTGATAACAGTAAAGAGTAGCTTTCTCTCCACGCCATATATTTTCATGGTAATGCCTTTGTCTTTGTGAGTCTTGGGCTGCCTATATATAAAAATGAAGGGTTGTTTGTTTTTTGGGGTTATTTTGAAGAATGGGGTAGTCCTTCTCAACTCAGGATTTGACTCAACATTGCAAGAGTCCAAGTATGGATGGAGGAAGGAGGAGAGAGGAAGTCAGGGTAGGAAGCACGGCCCAGCTTTGGGGGTCACCACAGTGAGAAATTATGGTCATTGGGGGGCAATGAGGAAGCCAGAGGCTTCCAGGAATCTGAGTGCGTTCAAGGTTCCGATAGGAAGAAAGTAGTAAAGGCAGGGGAGGGACCAGAATTTGAGTAGGGCTGGAGACAGCTTCCGAGTTTTGCCTAAAACTGGCTAGTAGGAAAGTGACTTGCAGGTAAGAAAAAAAGTAGTCCTCTTCACACTTAATGACCAAGCAAGAGATGAGTATGTCTTGGACTAAGATAATGGAAGTAGAAGTGAAGAGAAATTGATATGTTTGAGATACTTTCGCAAGTAAAATTGATAGGATTTACTGATGCAGTTGATTGGGTGTTTGGAAAAAGGAAGAATCAAGAATGATGCTGTTGGACTTGAGGACATGGGGAGGGAGAAGGGTAAGCTGTGACGAAGTGAGAGAGTGGCAGGGACACATATGCACTACCAAATGTAAATTAGATAGCTAGTGGGAAGCTGCCGCATAGCACAGGGAGATCACCTCTGTGCTTTGTGACCATGAGAGGGGTGGGATAGGGAGGGTGGGAGGGAGGGAGACGCAAGAGGGAAGAGATATGGGAACATATGTATATGTATAACTGATTCACTTTGTTGTAAAGGAGAAACTAACACACTATTGTAAAACAGTTAGACTCCAATAAAGATGTTAAAAAAATTAAAAAAAAAATAACAACAGAAATCTGTCTGGTCATAGGATAAATTTTAGAATAAATTCTTTAACTATTTTTACATTTCTTTCATGTGCACTGATTTGTTTGAGGTTTTTATTCTTAGATCAATTTTGAATTTTCCCAGCGAAACACTCACTTCATTGAAATGTTCTATTTTTTCCATAACATTTATTCTCTTATATTTTCAAATCTACAATTATAGCTGCTTATTTTTCTTTGAAAAAAAAAAAAAAAAAGAATGATGCTGTTTCTGACTTAAGCACCTAAGTTGATTGATGCCATTTAATTGGGTGGGAAAGACTAGAAAATAAGCATGGAGAAGGAAGGAGGAAAATTCGGATTTCCAGGTTCTTTGAGATCCAGCTCTGACTTCCAAATGGAGAAGTCACCTATCTGTTTGACAAATAACTCTGGCATGCAGAGGACAGGTTTGAGGCAGAAATAGCCTTTTTGTTGTGGTCCACACATGAGTGACCTTTTAAAGCATCAGAAATGGATGAAATCACTAAAGCTACAAGGACCTAGCATTAAACCCAGGGGGCCAGAATACAGAGTGCGAAGGAAGAGGTAACCTGTTAAGGTGAGAGAGAAAGAGGGGCTGAAGTGATAGGTTGACCACTTTGAAAAAGTGGAGGATTCGTCTCTGTGAATTACAGCTAAGAAGAGAATGGAGAAGAATCTATTGGATTTTGAACGTGGAAGTTATTGATGATCTTACAAAAGCAGCTTTGTCGGTGCCTTGGGAGCAAAAAATGCAATTGAAATTTTTCAAAAATGAATTAGAGGTCTGACTGAAAGGAAGCTACACGTAGTAAATTGTTTTGCAAAAATTTGTTTTTAAGAAAAGCAGAAATACAGAGGGGAGTTTGATCAACATGAATTTATTAAAAATGTCTCCAGTGTTTTCAGGTGTTTCCTGCTCACTGCTTGCTTATCTCATCCTAATACGAACACAATCTGACTAAAATTAGTTAGTAGTGGTGGGCTCTGGACCCACCATTCCTAACTTTTGCGTACTGTCAATTTAGTTGGAAGTGGTGGAGACCTCTAGTCCATCATGGGTTTACAGACCTGTCTGGAGCTCTGAGTCCCCTCCATTTGAAGCAGAGACTAAGGAGGATACGAGGGCATCCTAGTAGAAGTACCTCATTCAGGTTAGGAATGTGGTAGGGCTGGGTTATTGGAGAAGGGACATCTCTTGTTCTACACAGGGCAGTGTAGCTGAAGGGGAAGAACCAAAAGCAGTACCTTGTGCTAACCCTGAAGGGAGATTGACTGTGAAAGGAGCTAAATGTGTGGTCATCGGCTCGAACTATTTACCAGTCTTTCCAGTGCCTGACCTAGGCATTCAACTTTTTTCTAAACTCTGGATCCTCAATATTCTGGCTTTGGCAATCCTCACAGACCCCAGGGACAGTATACCTTTTTACTTGAGGCAGACACAAGTGCTCTTGCCCCAAGGAGAGACCCACATGGCAGGTATCTAGTGAGATGGGATCTGAAAGTTGGAGAAAAGCACGGGGCCCTTAGAGAGTGATGATTTCCCTGGTCCAGTGGACTGCCTCAACCAGAACCTGCACAGAGCTTTCTCACACAATTCAGAACCTAGAGGGTTCCAGGAAAAGATGACATTCAAGTTTATTGACTTGAGATAGCATTAATATTTAGTACATTATTTCAGCGTTCAAGCTACACAGTGTTATGTCTTTTGCCTGCATTGTATGATATAGATGGTCGAGCATGATGAGAAGAGTTTGTACCTCTGAGATTATGCCACGTCTGAAGAATAGGAAGAGCAGTGAACTGGGCAGGTGATGGTGGACAGCAGGCCTGAGCGTGGGTGGACAATGAAGGAAGACTGGTAGCTGGAAGTGAAGCAAAGCCATGAGGATGCGCTGCTTAGTTCTTCTCTTTAAATCAGCCACCATCAATTTCTCTTTCCAAACAGCACCCTGACTTCAATTTGAAGAAATACATCTTATGCATTAGAATCAGTCTGGAAGTCAGGAGTGTTAGGGGCCTTGTCCTAGCAAAAGGGTGATCATTTGACCCAAGTTAGGCCAGTTGGGGGGTTTCTTCTCTGGGATTTGAAACTTAGAGGAACAAAAAAACTGAAATGTCCGGTATCCACTTTGTCCGCATGTATGTGTGCTGAACAGCTGGGACCATATTTCTGCAACTGCCTTGCTTCTCTAGCCTGTCAGCAATTCAGTGAACCTCTGATATCCTTCTAGGTGGGTTTATTTTGCTTAAATGCTTTAGCGTTGAATCTGTTGCTGGCAATCAGGGAGCCCTGACTGGTTCAGTAGATGAATTCCACCAAAAGCTAGATGAGACTAGTTAGAAGGGGAATGTAAATACACCTGACACTGCAAGCATTTGGAAGATGAACAAGGAGGAGTGACAGGAAGTGGTTTTATTTATCCAAACCCCAAGTGTAAGAAGTGTCTCTCTTTTATCTCTTCAAATCATACTTAACCTGTTCAGAACCCCCTTTCCATCTGAAGGACAGATTATTTAATCTTAGTTATCATGGAACCTTCCCCCTCCATCCGTGAGACATACAAGAAACTGGAACTTATGTGTTGGCAGGAAGAGCTGTGCTCCTGGTCTCGTGTGGTCTCCACCATCTGTCCCTTGGGCACCTCTCATTGGTCCACAACGCTGACCACAGATGCCACATCACAGCTATCCTTCTGTCATCCTGTCATCTAAGGCATTAGATGCCAGAAGCACACCTGTCTGCACTTCCTTCCTCAGTGTCCAATGCTTGTAAGAAGCTCAAATTTCATGTCCGGCCATTTCTACTTTTCCTACTCAAAAATATTGCTCCATTTCATCCCTCCACCCTGGTCAATCCAAATTCAGCATAATCTCCTGCAATTG
The DNA here is from genome assembly GCF_002837175.3 of Physeter macrocephalus. NCBI lineage: Eukaryota > Metazoa > Chordata > Mammalia > Artiodactyla > Physeteridae > Physeter > Physeter macrocephalus. The sequence goes on along the minus strand of NC_041231.1, from coordinate 53,550,940 downwards.
GCCTTTAGAACCCTCAACATTGATGTCTTTCTTGTAGGTAGAGGTGGGGATAGGAAATGCTAACACCAGGGTTTTCTTTTCTTTTCTTTTCTTTCTTCTTAATAGCATGCTCTGTTAAATAACCAACGGAGCACATACCTCATTGTGTCATAATTATTTTGTTTGTTGCTGTTTGAAACAATTTGATGAAAAAAATTGATCTATGTATGTCCATTCCCAGTTCCTGGACCTACTGAATACTCAATAAATGCTTCTTAAATAGAACACCACAGAAATCCACTGTGTAGACTCATCTTAACATCTTTACTCAGTTCCTGAGAATAGTTTTCGTGGGAAGTCATAAAAATGCATTGATGAGTAGATAGCATCCCAAAAACCAAGATTTTCAAGTACTTTTCAATAATTAAATTCTGAGGAACAATTTAAAGCTTGCATAGTTTTCTCTCAAGTACTCTCTAGAGACAGCTGGTGATCGCTGGGGTTCATGGGCTTCATTACGAGTTCATTTCCCTCTTCAGTGTTGGATGTACTGGCTGAAATGAGGAGGAGGGAACGGGAAACAGAAATTAAACAGGTGGGGTCTGGAAGGTGGCAGAGCCCTCACACAGATTATTAAACAGTAGGCTTTGCGCTCGGTCTTGGCCAAGGCAGTCTTCAGTGTTCTGAATGAAATCAAGCAAGTAGTTGCATAAGCATAAGATGGTATTTAGTGTCTAAGGGTCTAAGACCAGTTCAGTTAATGAGGAGCCTTCAACAAATCTACTGTATATTTTGTGCCTCATTTCTCTCTTTGGATAACAGAATTTATAAGCTGCTATCTCAATGAGAAAGAGTGAAAAACATCTTCAGACTTTCCACGTGCCTAAGAGTACATAGACCATGCTAGAAATTTAATCCAGAGGAGCACGTGACTTGCCCAAGTTAGAGTTTAATAAAAGTAAGCCTGGAGCCTTTTCTGCTTTTATCCACTCAGATCCCTGAGGTCTTGTCATCCTGTTAGAGCTGCTCAGAACTGACTCTCCACCCCTGTCTGCAACCCATCACAGGAAATCCTTTCAATCCTGGACTTTCTGGGCACATCTTCTTTTCCCTCCTTCAAGAAATCTTTCCTTTCTTAAATTATGTTTTTTCCCAGTTCCTCATTAGGCACTAGTTGGCCATAAGTATCACTGTTGTAATAGCAGTGATGATGCTGACTATAGAAGAGAATTGTGTTTCTCCAGTGATAGCTTCTACACCCTAAGAGTGATCCCTGATGTAAATTTCAGACTCTGCATCATGGGCAATGAAGAAAACACATGGTGATCAGAATGGAGATTTGGGAAGTAGTAGTGAGAAGGGTTATTGTCTAACTCTAGAAAACATTTCCATGTCCTGCCCCCTGAGTAGGAAACGTTTAAAATCATACTTTGATTTGAGTAAAAGGCACTACATACTTATGGAAATGTAAAGGCTGAAATGCCTCACAGATTACTTTTCAAAAGACGTTCTATCAGTTTTCTGAATGGATCCTCACTAATAATAAAAAGCACCTTATAAATTAGACAGGACTAATCATTAAATGGGATTTTGCACAGTAAGGAAACTGTACATCATAGAAAAAAAAAACAGGTATTATTTTCAGCTCTGTCATTACCATATTGTGGACTGGCATTGTGGGGTTTAAGACCTACCTAATGCATGTGAAGGCTGCAAGCTGGAAGATTAGCGTAATCACTATAACTACCACCACCATGGAAATCTGTGCTACACCTAAATTTGAACATTTTGAGATTTCGGGTGTATCTCTTCTAAACGGTTTGTAAATGGTCAGCGTCATGTTACAACATAGGATTCTTATCTTTGTTGAAGTCTTTAACCCATATTAACTCAGGTAGTAAGTCAAAAATAGAAGCTGATAAATAAACAGAACCTTGGTTGGCATTACCATCTCTGGTCTTGAATAATAAACCAATTAGTCATTCATTGAACAAATAATTATTGGACTCGTTCTATTTCTAGGCACAATTGTAGGTGCTGGCAATTCAACAATAAACAAAATAGGCAGAATTTCTACCCTCTTAAAGCTTATGTGGTAGGGGGTACCATTAAGTAATTGAAGATGCTAGGCATTAGTTTGATCCAGATGGTTTCAAGAAGAGAAGGAGCACACAGTATCACTGGTCCAGGCATGAAATTGCTTTTCTGTAGTGGTATTTAATTCAAATAATTAATGAGAGCCAGCTTTGTCTAGTTAGGGACAAACTATCCTTTGACTGGGAAGCGTGACAGTGTCATGAGCACACTCAAAGGTATGTGTGTGCAAAATGGGAAAGATACGGTTGCTTTAGATGCATGCTTTCAGAAAGGAGGTAAGTTTTTAGCTTCATCTTAATGTTTTGAGTTGGACTCTCAAGTCACTGAATCATATCATCTTAGAGCTGGAATGGTCTTCAAAAGACTTCTAATTTAAACTCTTCCTTATAAAGACTTCAACAATTAGACCCAGACTTGCCCAAGGAAATTATTTACAAAGAACCGTGAAAAGTGCTTAGCACACATCACAACGTTAATAAAAAAACATATTTCTATGTGTTTTTTTCTGTTTGTTTGTTTGTTTCTTACCAGAATCTAAAATTTTCTTTCTCTTTATTTGATGATGGAACTTATTTATTTTTGAATTTTATTTATTTTTTAAACACCAGGTTCTTATTAGTTATCCATTTTATACATATTAGAATATATCTGTCAATCCCAATCTCCCAATTCTTCCCACCAACACCCCTCCCCCCACCGCCACTTTCCCCCATTGGTGTCCATGCGTTTGTTCTCTACATCTCTCTGTATCTGCCCTGCAAACAGGTTCATCTGTGCCATCTTTCTAGATTCCACATATATGCGTTAATATACGATATTTGTTTTTCTCTTTCTGACTTACTTCACCCTGTATGACAGTCTCTACATACACACACGTCTCTACAAATGACGCAGTTTTGTTCCTTTTTATAGCTGAGTAATATTCCATTGTATATATGTGCCACATCTTCTTTATCCACTCGTCTATTGATGGACATTTTGGTTGCTTCCATGACCTGCCTATTGTATATAGTGTTGCAATGAACATTGGGGTACATGTATCTTTTTGAATTATGGTTTTCTCTCAGTATATGCCCAGTAATAGAATTGGATATTTGTTTTTCTCTTTCTGACTTACTTCACCCTGTATGACAGTCTCTACATACACACACGTCTCTACAAATGACGCAGTTTTGTTCCTTTTTATAGCTGAGTAATATTCCATTGTATATATGTGCCACATCTTCTTTATCCACTC
>NC_041231.1:53528762-53547612 GCF_002837175.3 Physeter macrocephalus | reverse complement strand
TGTCCATTGATTCATTTGCAAATATTTTCTCCCATTCTGAGGGTTGTCTTTTCGTCTTGTTTATGGTTTCCTTTGCTTTGCAAAAGCCTTTAAGTATCATTAGCTCCCATTTGTTTATTTTTGTTTTTATTTCCATTACTCTAAGATATTCCAAAAAATATCTTGCTGTGATTTATGTCAAAGAGTGTTCTTCCTATGTTTTCCTCTAAGAGTTTTATAGTGTCCAATCTTACATTTAGGTCTCTAATCCATTTTGACTTCATTTTTGTGTATGGTGTTAGGAAGTGTTCTAATTTCATTCTTTTACATGTAGCTGTCCAGTTTTCCCAGCACCACTTATTGAAGACGCTGTCTTTTCTCCATTGTATATCCTTGCCTCCTTTGTCTTAGATTAGTTGACCATAGGTGCGTGGGTTTATCTCTAGGCTTTCTATCCTGTTCCATTCATCTATATTTCTGTTTATGTGCCAATATGTACCATATTGTCGTGGTCACTGTAGCTTTGTAGTATACTCTGAAGTCAGGGGAGTCTGATTCCTCTAGCTCCGTTTTTTTCCCTCAACACTGCTTTGGCTATTCGGGGACTTTTCTGTCTCCATACAAATTTTAAGATTTTTTGTTCTAGTTCTGTAAAAAATGCCATTGGTAATTTGATAGGGATTGAATTGAATCTGTACATTGCTTTGGGTAGTATAGTCATTTTCACAATATTGATTCTTCCAATCCAAGAACATGGCATATCTCTCCATCTGTTTGTATCATCTTTAATTTCTTTCAGCAGTGTCTTATAGTTTTCTGCATACAGGTCTTTTGTCTCCCTAAGTAGGTTTATTCCTAGGTATTTTATTCTTTTTGTTGCAGTGATAAATGGAAGTGTTTCCTTAATTTCTCCTTCAGAATTTTCATCATTTGTGTATAGGAATGCATTGAATAATAGTGGCGAGAGTGGACATCCTTGTGTTGTTCCTGATCTTAGAGAAAATGCTTTCAGTTTTTCGCCATTGAGAATGATGTTTCCTGTGGGTTTGTCGTATATGGCCTTTATTATGTTGAGGTAGAGTCCTTCTTTGCCCACTTTCTGGAGAGTTTTTATCATAAATGGGTGTTGAATTTTGTCAAAAGCTTTTCATAGAATGAGTTTGGGAGTGTTCCTTCCTCTGCAATTTTTTGGAAGAGTTTAAGAAAGATGGGTGTTAGCTCTTCTCTGAATGTTTGATAGCATTCACCTATGAAGCCATCTGGTCCTGGACTTTTGTTTGTTGGAAGATTTTTAATCACAGTTTCAATTTCATTACTTGTGATTGGTCTGTTCATATTTTCTATTTCTTCCTGGTACAGTCTTGGAAGTTTATACCTTTCTAAGAATTTATTCATTTCTTCCAGGTTGTCCATTTTATTCTCATAGAGCTGCTTGTAGTAGTCTCTTAGGATGGTTTGTATTTCTGTGGTGTCTGTTGTAACTTCTCCTTTTTCATTTCTTCATTTGTCTCTAGGTATTTTTTTATTTTCTCTTTGATTTCTTCAGTGCTCTCTTGGTTATTTAGTAATGTATTGTTTAGCCTCCATGTGTTTGTGTTTTTTATACTTTTTTCCTGTAATTGATTTTTAATCTCATAACGTTGTGGTCAGAAAAGATGCTGGATATGATTTCAATTTTCTTAAATTTACTGAGGCTGGATTTGTGACCCATGATGTGATCTATCCTGGAGAATGTTCCATGCACGCTTGACAAGAAAGCGTAATCTGCTGTTTTTGGATGGAATGTCCTATAAATATCAATTAAATCTATCTGGTCTGTTGTGTCATTTAAAGTTTGTGTTTCCTTATTAATTTTCTTTTTGGATGATCTGTCTATTGGTATAAGTGAGGTGTTAAAATCCCGCACTATTGGGGGCTTCCCTAGTGGCGCACTGGTTGAGAGTCCGCCTGCCGATGCAGGGGACACGGGTTCGTGCCCGGGTCCGGGAAGATCCCACATGGCGCGGGGCGGCTGGGCCCGTGAGCCATGGCCGCTGAGCCTGCGCGTCCGGAACCTGTGCTCCGCAACGGGAGATGCCACAACAGTGAGAGGCCCGCGTACCGCAAAAAAAATAAAAATAAATAAATAAATAAAATCCCGCACTATTATTGTATTACTGTTGATTTCCTCTTTTATAGCTGTCAGCAGTTGCCTTACGTATTGACGTACTCCTGTGTTGGGTGCATATATATTTATAATTGTTATATCTTCTTCATGGATTGATCCCTTGATCATTATGTAGTGTCCTTCCTTTTCTCTTTGTAACATTCTTTATTATAAAGTCTATTTTATCTGATATGAGTATTGCTACTCCAGCTTTCTTTTTATTTCCATTTGCATGGAATATCTTTTTCCATCCCCTCACGTTCAGTCTGTATGTGTCCCTAGGTCTGAAGTGGGTCTCCTGTGTGGTGCTGAATTCTCTTAGCTTTTGCTTGTCTGTAAACCTTTTGATTTCTCCATCGAATCTGAATGAGATCCTTGCCGGGTAGAGTAATCTTGGTTGTAAGCTCTTCCCTTTCATCACTTTTAATATGTCATGCCACTCCCTTCTGGCTTGTAGAATTTCTGCTGAGAAATCAGCTGTTAACCTTACGGGAGTTCCCTTGTATGTTGTTGGCCATTTTTCCCTTGTTGCTTTCAGTAATTTTTCTTTGTCTTTAGTTTTGTCAATTTGATTACTATGTGTCTCAGCGTGTTTCTCCTTGGGTTTATCCTGCCTGGGACGCTCTGTGCTTCCTGGGCTTGGGTGGCTATTTCCTTTCCCATATTAGGGAATTTTTCGACTGTAATCTCTTCAAATATTTTCTCAGGTCCTTTCTCTCTCTCTTCTCCTTCTGGGACCCCTTGTATTGTTCATCTCTGTTTGTTTGTTCTTTAATTCTTCTAGGTGTTTGTTCTTTAATTATTCTAGGTTCTTGTTAATCATTTGTTACATCTTCTCGATCTTTGCCTCCATTCTTTTTCCGAGGTCCTGGATCATCTTCATTATCATTTTTCTGAATTCTTTTTCTGGAAGGTTGCCTATCTGCACTTCATTTAGTTGTTTTTCTGGGGTTTTATCTTGTTCCTTCATCTGGTACATAGCCCTCTGACTTTTCATATTGTCTTTCTTCTGTGAATGTGGTTTTTGTTCCATAGGCTGCAGGATTGTAGTTCTTCTTGCTTCTGCTATCTGCCCTCTGGTGGATGAGGCTATCTAAGAGGCTTGTGCAAGTTTCCTGATGGGAGGGACTGGTGGTGGGTAGAGCTGGGTGTGGCTGTGGTGGGCAGAGCTCAGTAAAACTTTAATTTGCTTGTCTGCTGATGGGTGTGGCTGAGTTCCCCCCCTGTTGGTTGTTTGGCCTGAGGCAACCCAACACTGGAGCCTACCCAGGCTCTTTGTTGGGGCTAATGGTGGACTCTGGGAGGGCTCACGCCAAGGAGTACTTCCCAGAACGTCTGCTGCCAGTGTCCTTGTCCTCACAGTGAGATACAGCCACCCCCCACCTCTGCAGGAGACCCTCCAACACTAGCAGGTAGGTCTGGTTCAGTCTCCTATGGGGTCACTGCTCCTTCCCCTGGGTCCTTATGCACTACTTTGTGTGTGCCCTCCAAGAGTGGAGTCTCTGTTTCCCGCAGTCCTGTCGAAGTCCTGCAGTCAAATCCCGCTAGCCTTCAAAGTCTGATTCTCGAGGAATTCCTCCTCCTTTTGCCAGACCCCCAGGTTGGGAAGCCTGACGTGGGGCTCAGAACCTTCACTCCAGTGGGTGGGCTTCTGTGGTATACGTGTTCTCCAGTTTGTGAAGTCACCCATCCAGCAGTTATGGTATTTTATTTTATTGTGATTGCGCCCCTCCTGCCGTCTCATTGTGGCTTCTCCTTTGTGTATGGATGTGGGGTATCTTTTTTGGTGAGTTCCAGTGTCTTCCTGTCGATGATTGTTCAGCAGTTAGTTGTGATTCTGGTGCTCTCGCAAAAGGGAGTGAGCACACGTCCTTCTACTCTGCCATCTTGAGCTCATCTCTTCTATATGTATTTTTGAGGAGTGGTAGAATCTTGCAGGATTATGTTAATTAAGGGACTGCATGTTATACTCAGGTTGTGTTAACAGTTATACTGTCCATTTATTAATTTATTACAAGAACTACTTGCTCATGTTATCACTGCTATCTGGGGAAGGGACCTTGCCTAGGAGATGAGAGATCTGGGTTCCAGTCTTGCTCTAGAACCTGAGCAAGTCATTAAATTCTTGAATACATTGTTCTTATAATTTAAAAGATAATATCTTTCCTGCCTCCTTTATGTAGATGCAGTGGGGTTGGCTGAAGTCACGGATATAAAAGTTATTCTTTTTTTAAATAGAACATTATAAAACACTGGACTAATACTAAACAATGCTGGTACTCTGCAGACAGAAAGAATTGATGATTTATGGTTGGCTCAATCTTCATCACCATCAAACTTTCCCAATACCTCTTCCAGTTACATCCTTCCTTTCAGTGAAAGTGATCCATGAGATTGACCTGAGGGGCAATGAGGACAGGCTCATGGCTATGTCCCCTATGATGACATCTCCTCAACCCTAATAATGGTGCCTGGGATTGAAATCCAGACCCAGTCATGCTTGTGCTATTGAACCTGTAGAAGCAGCTTTTATATTTGAGTTTCAGATGAATGACTTATTGAAAATCCAGCATTCAAAAGAGTACAGAATCTGCTATAAAGTACAAGATGATTTGGGGTCAGAGTGATCCTGTTCTTTATCCACTACAGTCACTGCAGGATTCCATATATTTAGTGCCATAGTGAGCACAGATACACACAACAGCAACCCTTGATTTTGTATTAACCTGGGGAAGCAACTTGAGATTTATGTTTGCACACTGTTAATGGTGAATTTTTAAACAGGAAAGCAGAATACTAATAAATTTCCTCTGCTTCCTCTGATCTGTGTAGCCCATGAATATTTGAATCCGCTCCCCTTCACTGTCCCCTTTGCCTTAGCATGTTGCTGTTTTGAGAGGATGGAAGGACATAAGATTAAAATGTGTGTGGGGAATCCAAGGCAGCTGATGGAGTTGGCAGGAATTTTGAATGGCTTCGCTGAGTGTGACATTTTTTAGCAATGCCTTGTGAAAGCTATAACATAAATGGAGTAATGATACAGAGGTCATTCATCAGTATCTCCCTGAAACCTGTATACATGGCTTCACATTAGTTATTTGATGTGTTGGGTGGAGAGGCTGCCTGCTGGGGAATATCAGGTAGATGTTGTTCTGTAAGATTTTCATTTGCTCACACAAAAGCGTAATGACATAGCTCAGTGAGGACTGAAGTCAATGTATCATTGTGTAACCAGGAACTTCTGTCTTATTATTTATTAGGGGGCATATGAGCCTATAAAGTGTCCCTGAACGTGGCAGAAATAAGTCCTGAGCTCTGAAGTCTTGTACCACAACTGCTTAGGTGACAGAATAGTGAGGTACAAAAAAACAGAACAAGTAAGACAAAAACTTCTTTTCATTCAGTGGGTCAAGAGGAGTACATTTACTATTTGACATTCCTGTTGGGCATTTTAGAGAAGTTTCTAGGTAAAAGATCTGATACCTTGCCAAATAGGTTTTTGTTTGTTTTCATTAGTTCAGCAAAATCAAGTCACAGATGGGCAATAAACTGAAAACTATATAAACTTTTTTTTTAATGCACCACATTTGTAAAAGCAATTGTCTTACAGGATACTAACCAGCAGGTTTTTTAAAATTTTATTTTGCATGGTTCCCTAGAGAAAACAAAACAAAATAAAACTCTTCTTAGCAGTCATCTTTATTTTTTTTAACGTGTATTCTTATTTATTTTATTTTCTTCTACTTTCATTTGGTGTTTTCCGCTCTTCCCGTTCTATTTTTTTAGTATTTATTTATTTGGTTGTGCCAGGTCTTAGTTGCGGCACGTGGGCTCCTTAGTTGTGGCACATGAGCTCCTTAGTTGTGGCATGCGAACTCTTAATTGCGGCATGCATGTGGGATCTAGTTCCCAGACCAGGAATTGAACCCGGACCCCCTGCATTGGGAGTGTGGAGTCTTATCCACTGCGCCACCAGGGAAGTCGCAGCAGTCGCCTTTAAAACAAAGATGATCAGAGAAGTTTAGGGACCATTTTTTTCTTCCACGTAGTGTTATTGTGAATTAAGGACCTTCCCTGTGTTCTTTCTTCTGTTACCACATTGCAATACCCTTCTGAATGGGGGTCAGTCTCCCCACTTAATGTCTGCTTGATGAGGGCAAGGCCCTATCTTTGAGTTGCCTGAGCCTTGCAAAGGGAGAGCTTTGCCCTGAAGGGTAACTGAAAACAAAGTATGTTTGGTTCAATTGAAATATTTATTTCACTCAGTTGATGAAAGTGATGATTCCTTTATGAACACCTGTTCCAATAGTTGGTATGAAGGACAGGAAGACATTAAGACGCAAGGGAATATCTGAGGCCAAAGGCTCTGGAATTAGAAGATGGCAGATTAGATGCCAAGAATGAGCCCTGGTTGGAAGGAAGGAAACTGGATATTTGAAATTCTCTGTTCATACTTGGAATTTGCACTCAGGTTCCTGTTTTGCTGGATCCTAAGGTTGTTTATTTTTTGACTTGACAAAGACCCATGGAACTCACTGACCTTTGGGAGAGCTCAACAGATAGCCTTAAAATCAGATTATCACATTCATATCAAACTTTCCAGTGTACAGGGACTGTATATACATCGAAACATGTTAGCCATGTAACTCTTACAAAGAAATACATCATAAATATCAGAAATACTTAAGGTAACATTAATTATGCTGCATGATTGGAGGCCCTAGTGATAGGGTCTGGATTACTTTAAACAAGAGTTTGCAGTTATGTAGGTTAAATAAGTCTAGAGATCTAATGTACAGCATGATGGCTATACTTTAATAATACTGCAGTGAATACTGGAAATTTGCTGAAAGAGTAGATTTCACTTGCTCTCACTGCACACAGACACATACACACAGTGGTAACTATATGAGGAGATGAAATGTTAATTAGGTGACTATAGTAGTCATTTCCCTGAGTATATGTATATCAAATAATGATGTTGTAAACCTTAAATACATATAATTCACATTTAAAATAGATTAAACAAAAATTTTTTTAAAACCAATAATTTGCTATTAATGTTGATAGAATGACATTATAGAAGAACCACTTCTCATAATCAACCAGTTGTAGACATTTTCATGGAAAAAAGAATGTATATTTATGAAAAAAAATGTGAAAATATGAATAATTCACAAAAAATAAATGTCTTAGCCCCTAGTGTCTTTTATAGTCCAATTTACTATTTTGCAGGAAAAAAAAGACACATATTGTTGATAGTAGTAGACAGTTTTTTTTTCTCTAAAATTCCTATATTTTCAAAGGTATTAAAAACATGTATTAACTTCTGATATAATTAGGGAAAAAGCCATTGAAATCTTCTTTGGCTAGATTTCTTGAAAGCTGTCTCTTCTTACAGAGATCTTCTTTGTGTTTCTTCCATAAATCATTCCAGATGACTAAGTGTCTTTATGTTCATGCAATAACAAAGAGATTTTTATTTTTAACATTCAGCTGTACATTCCCGACTTGTACAGTTAATATTTTGATGGGATTGGCTCTCTAGAATCTTCCTTCCAAAGCCTTAGGTAGATTCCTTGGTTGACTCAGGACGTAAAAATAGATTGCCATGAATCTGAACATCCCTCTTCATAGTATGATTGATTCTATCACTTTGATTAAGTCAAAAATAATCCATATTCCCAGACATGGCTTTTTGAAAACTTTTCTAGTTCATTTTCAATGTTGTTGTTGTTTTATTAACTCTGTTAGCCCTGTCACACGCGACATCTCTGAATACTACGTACATTTGAAAACTTTATGTCTTGAAAGCACAGCTGTAAAAACAAGTCCAGGTAGGATCAGAGAAAGTAGTTAGGCTGCCATCTGCTTGCTTCCACCATCTTCATGTGTTCATATTATTGGCCTGCCCAAGGCAAAGTTGTAAACTATTCAAGCCTGATTATTAGTGGTCCTCTGCTTTTTCAGTCAATAATGCCATTGTGTCTCCAGAAGCTCAGTACTCCCCTGATCAAGCCACCACCTTTCACCTTTATTCCCTGGACAGCATTTCAAAAGCTGTATCTTACTTCTTCCAACTCCCATAAAAAAGCACCTGTTCTACAGTCTCTAGGGAACCCTGTTCCCTGCTGCCTGCCACGTGTGTGTTTAGTTACATAGTGCAGCCACCTGTATCATTGTCATTGCAGCTGGACACTTGGAGGCAGGGAAAGACCGACGTGGCTTCCAGCACATTCTTGCTGCTTCTGGTTTGTTCTTGCTCTCACCCACTCTGAGTGGAGTGCTCGTACCCACTTTTACCAATGGTTTAACAAAATTCCTGAGTTTAACAAACAGCATTGCCTGTCCAGCACTTTAGACCCAGCACCTAACACAGGTCTCCTATTTTAGCAATTAGATAGATGATGTAGACATAGATATATATCCTACTAGTTCTTCTTTTCTGGTCAAGACCTAATTGTTATACTACTTAAGAAAGATATTAAATTAAGGACCCTGGTCCTTAACAGTTGAGGTGAAGTTTCTAAAGGAAATTCAGCAAATTAAGATATCTCTAAATTTGATAAAATTTATGAGGTAAAATTCACTTGAGTCCATTTCAGAGATGGTCATTACAAGAAATTTGTTAGCAAAGGCTGACAGTTATACACATTACTTCTGGAGAATGTTTCAATTTTAACTAATTCATCAGAAATATTATAATTAATGGTGTTAGCAATTCAGGATGGTGAATGTTCTAGATTCTATAAAACCCACGTCAGTCATAGACCCACAGAAGAGAAATCATCCACCTGATTGCTGAGAGATGTTTGTACTCTCTTAGCTGATCATGCCAAATCTGCCCTTGTGATTCACCCCAGGCAATAAGTGCAAAACCTACCTGGAAGACACACAGTGCCTTTTATTTCTCTAGACTCTAGAGAGTTTGTCTTAAATAAAACAAAACAAATAAACACACAAAAAAACCCTGCACTATTGGCCCCCAGACATGGTTCACTGGAGGCTTGTGCCACATCCTGGGTGACCCACTGTCCCATGACTCTGTCATCGGGCCACCTGTGTCTGTCCACTCCAGGAACCACCGAGAGCTCAATCGGATAGAATTGGATGACCTAGCCATGCTCAACTAGAATCAGTTTTTGCTTTGTGGATCAGATTTAGATGTTCTGGTTTGGATAGAGTCACACAAATCCAATTTGGGCCTCTTGACCTTGGAATGAATTCTATTCAGATCATGCTTTTCTATGTAAATTTTATTATTCTCCATTCCTCTTCCTGTGTGGCACTTAGCATGCCTAGCAGAGGGCTTGGGAAAACTCGGTGGTGTTTATTCCGACAAAATATTACTGGGTATATAAATATTTCAGAATGCATTTGCATACCATGTTAGTGATACCCTAAATTTTAGACCCAGCTAATATAATGCGCTACTCTAACTGCATAGTTTTGTTTATTTGTTTCAACTAATTTAGCATGGGCCTAGACAGATGCTGTCTTAATTACTGCAAAACAGTTTTCTGCCATTTGAATATTTAGTGGAAATTTCTCTGAGTACTTAAGATGCTTTCTCTGGTGAAATAAACATTTATAATGGAAGAGTTGGTGTTTTTTGATGACCCCCAAGCCAGTGTCTCTTGGCTTATGTATATGTGTGTACAGTGTGCCATGTGGTTTGTGGCTTCAGGCACTGGCCCATCACCACTTTATGTTTTGGCATAAACATAATATAAAAGAATGCTGGACAGGAGCTGCATGAGGTGCTCTGATGGAGCTAACCAACACATTCTCAGTAACTGCTGAGGAAGATGGATTGTCAGATAATCTACCCGGTGCTCTGACAAGCTACCTCGGTGTGATAATCTTGTTTAAGATCTTGCTACATTATTCATTGCTCTTCAGTACTAATCTTTGCAGCATGCTTCTGTTATGTTTCTGCTTGCATTCTCAGAGCTATGGAGACTATTGTTTTATGATAAAGATAAAGCTTTTCATTAATTTGCCCATGCTTTGCAGGGAGAGCAAGGGAAAACAATGATCTCTGGTAGTTTGCTGTTCACAGACTGCTTCCTGCAACTGGTAATTTCCACTGGCTAGAGGAGAATTAATTGTACATGAATAGAGATGATGGCGGCTTAGGCAAGGTCTCTGTCAAATGTCTATGGAAAGGGGGATAAGTTAAAAGACTTTGGAACACTTACGTCCTGATTACAGCACCAACCTGGTTCTATCATGTTAATATATTTGTTTATGAACGTTTGGATATATGGATATAGACACATATATATTGCTGCCTTACAAGCATCCATATTCCATTACCTTTTAACATCAGCAACATTGCAAGGAATAAGGTGAGTTAGTGCAGAGATGCAGTTAAGGAATCACAGAACAAAAACTGAAAAGTTTCTCAAGAATTTACTAGAATACTGAAGTCAGCTGTGGAAACCAAACAGCTGGTGGCTGGCAAGCTCAAAAAAGACACATACATCGAGAATGAGAAGCTCATCTCAGGAAAGTGGCAGGAGCTGATCACCAAGGTGGACCACATCCTGGATGCCTTGTAGCCCCTGCACTTCCAGAGGACAGGTTGGGAGAGGGGAGTGGTGGACATTGAGGCTGGCAAATGTTGGCATCTGTGTTTTGCAAAAGGCTTCAAGGAAGAGAGAAGCCAGGTCCTGCCTCAGGTAACACAAGAAGCTTAGTTTTTGTCCCTAAAATGTTCCTTTGAAACACACAAAAAAACTAAAAACCCAAATCCCATTAAAAACAAAATATCTTTGTATTTTGAACAAAGAAAAAAATTTTACTAGAATAAATCCTAGAAAATAACTAAGAAAATAACTCCAAATAATAGTGAGAAAATAATTAAAGGAATTAACATGCTATACTAGAATTAAATCACTTCATGCAAAAGAAAGCAGTAAAGGAAGAATAGAGAAACTAAAAAAGGTAGGAGATTCGAAGAAAACAAATAGTAAAATGGTAGACATAAATCCAATTGTATCAATAATAATATTAAATGTGACCAGATTAAGCAATCCAACCAAAAGGCAAAGATTATCAGACTTGATTAAAAAGGAAAATCCAACTATTTGATGTTTATAGGACACGTACTTTTTTTTAGGTTTTTTTTTTAAATTAATTTTTATTGGAGTACAGTTGCTTTACAGTGTTGTGTTAGTTTCTACTGTACAGCAGAATGAATCACCTATACATGTACATATACCCCCTCTTTTTTGGATTTCCTTCCCATTTAGGTCACCACAGTGTACTAAGTAGAGTTCCCTGTGCTATACAGTATGTTCTCATTAGTTATCTATTTTATACATAGTATCAATAGTGTATATGTATCAATCCGAATCTCCCAATTCCTCCCACCACCACCCGCCTTTCCCCCTTGGTATCCATAGATTTGTTCTCTAAGTCTGAGGACACACACTTTAGATTCAAAGATACAAACAGGTTGAGAAAGTAAATGGACAGAAAAAGATGCATAATGCAAATAGAAGCCATAAGAAAGCTGGGGTGATTACAGTAATATCAGACAAAATAGACTTTACAATAAAATTAAAATGTTGCTAGGGATAAAAAGGAGCATTTTATAATGATAAAAAGGTCAAATTCATCAGGAAGATTTAACAGATATAAATATGTATGCATCTAATAACAGAACCCCCAAAATACATGAAGCCAAAACTGACAGAATTGTAGTGAAAAGAGGCAATTTAACAGTTACAGTTGGATACTTCAGTAACTCCACTTTTTTTTTTTTTTTAATTTTATTTATTTATTTATTTGGCTGTGTTGGGTCTTCGTTTCTGGGCGAGGGCTTTCTCTAGTTGTGGCGAGCGGGGGCCACTCTTCATCGCGGTGCGCGGGCCTCTCACTGCCGCGGCCCCTCTTGTTGCGGAGCACAGGCTCCAGACACGCAGGCTCAGTAGTTGTGGCTCACGGGCCCAGTTGCTCCGCGGCATGTGGGATCTTCCCAGACCAGGGCTCGAACCCGTGTCCCCTGCATTGGCAGGCAGACTCTCAACCACTGCGCCACCAGGGAAGCCAGTAACTCCACTTTTAATAAAAGCTAGAACAACTTTACAGAAGATCAACAAGAAAATAGAAAACTTGAACAACACTAGAAATCAACCTGACCTAAAAGACATCTTTAGAATCCTCCAGTCATCAGCAGTAACTTCTTCAACCACAATGGGATTGAGAAATGGGAAATGAGAAATTTCATAACAGAAACAAGTTAGAAATTAAAAGTGAAATAATATTTTCTAAATAACCAATGACTCAAAGAAGAATCACAGGGAATTAGAAAATACTTCGAGATGAATGACAATAAAAAAGACACTATAACAAAATTTGGGATACAGCAATGCTTAGAGGAAGGCTTATAGCTCTAAACACCTATATGAAAAATAAAAAAAGAAATATCACAATTCAGTAACCTAGCATTCCACCTTAATATGCTGGATAAAGAGATTAAGGTACATCTAATGGAAGAAGTAAAAAGGAAATGATAAACATTTGAGTGGAAATTAATAAAACAGAATAAAGAAAAGAACAACCAAAATTTGATTCTTTGAAAAAGTCAACAAAATTGACAAACCTTTAGCTAGACTGGCCAAGAAAAAAAGAGGGGACTCAAATTACTGAAATTAAGAATTAAAGAGGGGGCATTAATACTGACCATACAGAAATTTAAAGCATCATAAGGAAAGACTGAATAATTGTACGCCAACAAATTAGATAGCATGGGTAAAATGTACACTTCTAGAAAGACATAAGCTACAAAGTGAATCAGTAAGAAATAGAAATCTGAATAGACTTATAACAAGTAAAGAGATTATAAGGCTTATTACTGTATGTTTTTAATAGGGTATTAAACTTGTAAGGTGTTTGTGACAAAGAGCCGAAAGACTTGAACGGCTCCATCTCTCTTTTACACCAAGAGCAATCTTTAGCTTAAAACCTCATAATTGTTAAGACTTAAGAATTCTCTACTGCATTTTAATATGGGAGCTGTCATTGGATTGTGTATCTCTCTGAAACACTAATAGAAAAATCAGAATTGGTTTACGCTAGTGTGCTATCTGAATAGCCAGAATGCAAGCAAGGAAATTAGTAATCATGTAATTATACTTTAACCAAAGGATTAATGTTATTACAGGTGGGACTTAAAAACATCAGTCATTGCTTTGGGTAAGATAATTTTTTTTTTAAGTGGTGTCAGAAGACTACCTGGGAAAGTGGGAGTGGTTGGTCCATGACATGACCTCTATCTTTCTTTAGTTAGCAAGGATGAGTTTATTAAAGTAACAAATTTATCACACTGAAAATTCTCATGGACCAGACCTCATATGTTAGAGAAAGCTAGCTTTGCTCAAATATTTGAGCCCAGTCAATACAGGAGGAAGGAAGCAAAGTGGAAAGGCCCTGGGAATTTATGAGAACTTTGGCTGCCTTAACTGCAAAACGGATAGTACCTGTTAAAGATTGCTGTAAAGGTTAAATGAGTCAATGCCTGGTACATGGTAATTGTTCAGTAAATGGTTCTTGTTATGACTCTCTCCAACTTTCAACCTGCCCAACCTTGGACACCCAACTCTACTGTTGTTTCCCCGATCAAAATTCTTTTCATTTATTTTATTGAAGTATAGTTGATTTACAATGTTGTGTTAATTTCTGCTGTACAGCAAAGTGATGCAGATGTGTATATATATATGTGTATATATATATATATATATATTCCTTTTCATATTATTTTCCATTATGGTTCATTACAGGATATTGAATATAGTTCCCTGTGTGTAAACAGGGAACCATATCCAATATAGTACTGTTGGATAAACAACAGTAGGACCTTGTTGTTTATACTCCCCCATCAAACCTTAAATTATCTGAATAGAAGATTTCTTTGCTTCTCCTATGTCTATAAGTCCCATATTTTTCCTTTTTATGACATGTATTTCAATAGGTAAAATACTTACGTAATTTCTATATAATAAAAATAGTTATACAATTTCTTTTTTCTATCTTATGATGTTGTAAAGGTAAAAGCCATATCTTATTCACCATTTATACCTGCTGATGTTCAGTATAGTATCTTGCTGATAGAAATCATTCAAAAACATTTATTGAATAAGCTCTACACTCTTTCAAGCCTTTTTTGGAAGTATACCTTTCAAACATTAAGTTGCATGAATTATAATTGTACAGGATTATGAGAAGATGAAAAACATATCCACGTAAGCCGCCACTAAGGTTTAATAACAGATGCTACTAGCACATCACTAGCACCCTGGAAGCCACCTCCCACACTGATAACCACTCTCCTGACAGTTAACACCCTACAGTCTTTCAGTTTTGTCTGTGTTTTAAACATGTATATCTATTTATGGATAATCCATATGCATAGATGAGTGTTTATTATTTTTTGTTTTCTGATCAACAATACTAGCAGAACAGAGACTAAAGCACTACTTCCAAGTTAAAATCACTTTTAACTTGAAAACACAAGCCCCTCAGTGATGGGCACCACTCCAGTTAAAGGGTTTCTCTGTATTTTCCCAGTCTCCTCACCACTCACAGTTTATAATCTTCAAGAAGCAACTTTTGTTTTCCAGTGAAGATGATTGAGGCCCAATCTGCAAGGTGTTCTGTGGAACAGTGGTGCAAAGTCCACGTCCTCAGAGAGCTGAAAGCCTTCGAAGGCTTAAACTCCTTGGGAACCAAAACAGCTGAAAAATTTAGAAAAGGACAAGTGTGAAAGTTGTGCTTTGAATTATAGAGGAGATGAGATCTTACAGCGGATCCAAGAAGCAAGAAAGTTCAGCTCTGAAACATTTCATCTATACTAGTACCAGTTGGAGGTTAGGGAAGCTAACATGTCTGTCTTGGGGGAGGTAAATATCTGATGAGTTATTGCACTGGTCCGGCATACTTCAGTGCCTTTTGTTTGGATTATATCTCGAGTTTGCCCCTCCTACCCGTCTTGCTGTGGTTCCTTCCTTTTGTCTTTAGTTGTAGAAGATATTTTCTGGTAGGTTTCAGGCTTCCTCATAGATCATTGTTCTCCAGGTAGTTGTGGTTTTGGTGTGCTTGTGAGAGGAGATGAGCGCAGGGTCTTTCTACTCCACCATCTTGGTTATCCTCCAATGCCTTTTGTTTTAATTAGGGCACAACCTAGCTGAGTAACTGAGTAGGAACTAGCAGCCTTGATTTGGAGCCAAGAGAGTTTATGAGGATTGGAAGAATGAGAACATAGAAGGTATAAAGAAAGCATTTATTCATTTATTTATTTATTCATCAACCAAAAAGATGGCTAAACTCCAAACAGCATTGAGTCTGATGGTGGAGAAAGATTAAAGTGACAATAATTATGTACCAGATTATTATTTGGGTAAAACATAGCTAATTCCTGAGATCAGAAAGAAAGCCTAACCCAGAGAAGAAATTATTTTCATTATCGTAGTTTTTATTTACTATTCACATTAGATGCTGAGAAAACGCAGGTTTGTGAATCATTAATCCTTTCCTGAGTGGCGATGTGGTTTTCTTGATGAGGTGGCATTTGAGCAAAATCTTGAAGAATGAGTTGGGGTGTAGCAAAGAGTCCAGGCTACCTTCTCTGAATACTGAAGATGTGCTGTGAGGTGTTATGATGTAGCAACCATTGCTAGTGCTCTGCCATGTATAATAAACATGAAAAGTAAAGGGTCACAATTTTTCAGTTCTAATCATGATTGCCAGTCTTGTTTCCTTAGCTTAGGGAGTTAGTTCTAATAGCTGCAGAAATCAATGAGAGACCTTGCTTTGCTGTAAGTCTTTCAGACAGAGCTAGTACTAATTGCGCCTTAACTGTGGGTCTGACTGTGTTATCAACCTTAGTTCTCAAGAGATCCTATTCTGGTGTAATTCTCCTTTTAATGGCTATTTGTACAGAACAGCGGAGTCACAATGGTCCTTGGAGACATCTTGTCCAGAATTTTATCATTGGAGCCCTTTCTCCAGACACAATTCTATTTAACATTGTAAACAAATCAAAGAGGAGTGCTCGACTTAAGGAGTCCTTGTATGTGGCCTGGTCTGTTCCACCACTGCCCAGACTCACAGCTGCAGTGACCCTGGAGGAAGCTCCAAGGATGCTGTGTCACCTGATCAAAGAGAGTGATCATTGTCTTATCTAACACCTAGTTCTTACAGGTGAGGAAATTGATACCCAGAAAAGTTAAGTGATGACTCGAGGTCACACAGCAAGGAGTTGTCATAGCTACCCCAAATTCATGTTACCTTTCAATTTAACATGGTTAATCTCCCAAGTCTCTTTAGTAACAAATATCAGGAGTTGGGTTCAAAGTGTAGGGTAACATTTTGGCCACTTAGAATAAAACCCATTTAATCCCTTCATCTCCTCACATGAAACAGTTTGCAGTACAGTGAATCTCAAAACCTCAAGGGCTTATGAACAACACAGAATCCTTGACCCCATTCCAGAATTAGTAAATCAAAATGTCCAGGGCTTCCCTGGTGGCGCCGTGGTTAAGAATCTGCCCCTGCCAGTGCAGGGGACATGCGTTCGAGCCCTAGTCCAGGAAGATCCCACATGCCGTGGAGCAACTAAGCCTGTGCACCACAACTACTGAGCCTATGATCTAGAGCCCGCAAGCCACAACTACTGAAGCCCGCGCACCTAGAGCCGGTGCTCCTCAACAAGAGAAGCCACCGCAATGAGAAGCCCACGCACCACAACGAAGAGTAGCTCCCGCTCACTGCAACTAGAGAAAGCCCATAGCAATGAAGACCCAACGCAGCCAAATATTAAACAATAAATAAATAAAATAAGTAAATTTTTTTAAATAAATAAATAATAAAATGTCCTAGGTCAGAATGAGAGATCAGATATTTTATAAGACCATTCAGGTGATTCTGAGGTAGCCTGTCAGTCAGTGGGGTTAAGATTCGTCACTGGGCTTATTGTTCTTGGGGAGTTGTGACTCATTAAACTTTGGAACTTAGAACTTCATGTGCAGAAGGATATGTGAATGGTATTTCACTTTCTACAAGGGCAAGATGACTTCAGCTAGGGAAGAATTACATAGAGAGTTCATTAACAACTGTAGTTCGGGTGATTAGTGGGTCTTCCCATCTGTCTTGTGAGCTTTGTGCATAAAACTGAGTGGTCTAACACTACTGCATGACCACAGAGTCCAATGGGAAAGACTGTGGAAGGCACATCAGTTGTCTTCTTCAATTGTCCCTCTAGATATAATCATACGATGGTAAGATTTTGGCCTCCAAATTTAAGACTACTAAAGATCCCCTGGAAAAGCTCAATATACACATGTATTCTACTTTTATATTTAAATTAGAAAATCCAGATTCATCCCAAGTAGGTAGAGATACCTTTCTTTATAAAATAATGAGTTTTACAGAATTCAGAGGGATCTCAGAAATCAGGCAGTTTATCTCCATATTTTATAGATTAGGACTGATGGGGCCCATACGTAGGTAATGGTGGGGGTAGGCCTTGAGTCAAAGGCCAGGAAAGTGAGTAAATTTTTTTAAGTGAGTAAATATTTTGAATAATTTATTAAATGGTATATAAAATAAAGTTTCCTCCAGAACTTTATTACATGAAATTTGAAATAGGTAAGAATAAATAAAAACAAAATGGGATAAGGAGGACATTTAATTCAAATTAGATTACAGATTACTTGAGAACTTTCTAAATCATCACTATTATTTTTCAACATCTTTATTCTAAATCAAAGTGGGCACACAGTGGTTTAAGCAAAGGGATTCACCCTCATTAGTTTCTCAGCTTGAATTTTAAGACACTGTGATTTTATTTATTTATTTATTTATTTTTAACATCTTTATTGGAGTATAATTGCTTTACAGTGGTGTGTTAGTTTCTGCTTTACAACAAAGTTAATCAGTTATACATATACATATATCCCCATATCTCTTCCCTCTTGTGTCTCCCTCCCTCCCACCTTCCCTATCCCACCCCTCTAGGTGGTCACAAACCACTGAGCTGATGTCCCTGTGCTATGCAGCTGCTTCCCACTAGCTATCTATTTTACATTTGGTAGTATATATATATGTCCATGCCACTCTCTCACTTCGTCCCAGCTTACCCTTCCCCCTTCCTGTATCCTCAAGTCCATTCTCTAGTAGGTCTGCGTCCTTATTCCCGTATTGCCCCTAGGTTCTTCATGACCATTTTTTTTTTGTTTTTTAGATTCCATATAAATGTGTTAGCATACGGTATTTGTTTTTCTCTCTCTGACTTACTTCACTCTGTATGACAGACTCTAGGTCCCTCCACCTCACTACAAATAATTCCGTTTCTTTTTATGGCTGAGTAATATTCCATTGTATATATGTGCCACATCTTCTTTATCCATTCATCTGTTGATGGACACTTAGGTTGCTTCCATGTCCTGGCTATTGTAAATAGACAAAGCAATCTTGAGAAAGAAAAACGGAGCTGGAGGCATCAGGGTCCCTGACTACAGACTATACTACAAAGCTACAGTAATCAAGACAGTATGGTACTGGCACAAAAAGAGAAATATATAGATCAATGGAACACGATAGAAAGCCCAGAGATAAACCCACACACATATGGTCACCTTATCTTTGATAAAGGAGGCAAGAATATACAGTGGAGAAAAGACAGCCTCTTCAGTAAGTGGTGCTGGGAAAACTGGACAG